>NW_027287427.1:14457463-14684963 GCF_022747635.1 Hetaerina americana
GTATTCACACCATCAAAGGTTTCTATGAATATCATACAAAAGCGTGAACTCGTATATTCTCTCGTATTGAATGTTGTATTGAAAATGTGTATATTTAATTCTATAGAGATTTTGAGGATTATTCAGTGATTTTTGTGCTGTTGTGACTCTTTCCATCCATAAAAATCATGTATTATGAAATATCAATTATAGATTTATTTTAATCATATACAAACTTATTGATCGCAACAATGTTTGCTAATTCTTGCGCTATGAATTTGAATTAAAACCATTGGGGTGATATGTCATGATATTCCTTTTATTACGAGGGTCATCCGGAAAGTAGTACCCGTTCGTGCCGCATGAAGTGCTGACGACGCGAGTAGCCGCTGGACGAGGTCAGATAGCTTCAGTGGCTTGTCTGCCTTCTCTGAGCCAAGTTGCGTGACGCTAGCATTGCCTGTGTTGTTTCTGTGATTGTTTACAATGTTTAAAAAAATTGAGAACGCCGCCAGTTGTGAAGTGAGGGCAGTGATTAAATTCCTCAATGCAAGAAACGTTCGCCCATGTGATATTCATCGCCAATTAAAGGAGGTGTATGGAGACAATGTAATGGACGAGTCGTCTGTTCGGCGGTGGTGTCGCAACTTCAACATGGGGAGGGGGAACACACACGACGATGAGCGTTCGGGGAGACCGTCTGTCATTACAGACCAACTGGTGAGCTCAGTTGACGAATTCGTGAGGAACGATCGGCGCGTCACAATTGATGACATCTGTGAGCATTTTCCCAATGTTTCTCGAACAATTGTTCATGAAATTGTTAAACACCATCTGCATTATGCAAAAATTTGTGCAAGACGGGTCCCTCGCGTATCTCAATGAGCTGGCGGCGAAGGACTATGCAGCAGGAATACAGAAACTTGTCACACGTTATGACAAATGCCTTAATTTGCTTGGAGATTATGTTGAGAAGTAGTTTAAAGTATCCTCTTTCAAATAAAATTTTTTATGTTTGTTAATATTTACTTTTGTGTCTTTATTTCACGAACGGGTACTACTTTCCGGATGACCCTCGTACATGAAGAGTGAGTTAAGGAAAATACCGGCATTAATTCTTAGGTAAAAACAATATAATCTATCAAATCAACCACCGTTTGAGCAATGTAAAACATGTTAATATTTCTAAAAATTATAAAATTTTCTTCAGGGTATCGCTTTGTTTTGGCAACTTCTCCATGAACTCTTTCACTTTCAGAAATTATGACTTTATCCACATACAACGTTAAACAAATGGTGTGGCGAAATTTAAAATACTACTCAAATGCTTTTGATATATTGCTACTTTTAAGGTAAAATATTTTAAAAGTCATTAATTACGCATGAAACTATATGAATATTTACTCTATAAAGTGATTATGTTGCACTGCAAGTATCAACTAGATCAAGAAATTTCCTGTCAGAATTAAAAAATAGATTACTTGTCATACAATTTAATGGACCATAATGTAGAATTATAGCGGATTATCTCAGAATTTCACGGAAGCCGAGATTTCCCAGTAAAAAAATGAATAATAAAGCAAATGAATATTATAGTTAACTTATATACGTTGGTTTTAAAAATGATTATACATTTTACCCTCAAACATACGTTTGTTTTAAATTTACATCTATATCTATGTAAAGTGTGATTTCCAATAGTTTACGAAAGCTCTTAGATTCAAATGACAGAAGCATGGCACTATTGCAAAGTCATACCGATGTTACAAGAATTGTAGGAGCTCCACATAATCTATTGAAGTTAAACACAAGCACGTTTCTTGGCAGCACAACGAATTTTTCGATGCAATTGATGTTTATTACAAAGGAGGAAAAGTGGACCAGCGAAGAATAGAAGCCTTTGAAACATGGTGCTGGAGGGGAATGATGAAGATTAAATGGAGAGACAAAGTAAGGAATGAGGAAGCATTGAATAAATTTATTTAATACTACTGGCTGTAAGAGCTCAATAAATCAAAAATCAGGATGTATATAGAAGAGCGGAAGATGATAGGGCCATATGGTGAACTCTACGGTAAAGAAGAAATCGATGGATTGGACACACATTGAGTCACAATGGATTGATTAGGAATATAATGGAAGGACATATAGAAGGGAATATTCAAAGAGGAAGACCAAGCCACATGTACATAGGGCAAATTAAAAAGGACGAAAAACAGAGAAAGTACTTTTGAGCTAAAACTCCAATTATTATTAAAATCAAATTTGATTCTTCTCTCGGATTCTAAGCTGGCCATTAAAATTTAATTGTAAATTTTTCCTTCGTCGTAGTGTTTTTGGCTTCTCACCTTTTACCGCAAAGAGTTTGTTGTTCTCGGTTGTTGGGTTGATCTCCCCGTGATGATTCTTTCATGTTTTTGTGGAATTACCTCAAAATCCATTGCAGAATTATATACAATGCCTTATCCCCAGTTTCTATAAATAAAGCATGTTCAGATGATACGGTATTCTCTCAAGTAGAAACTTCTTCTTCGGACCATTACACTTGTCATTTTAACCTGGGTGATACCTAGCCCCATTCCATAAATCTCTCTCTACATGCCACCAACTACATGACCGGAGTGGAATCTGATCTAAAATTCCAAGTTACAATTCGTTCCTAAATTGTCCGACGCATTGTACTGATGAACCTTCACGGATAGTCAATGACTCGAGAGGGAGACTAGTTTACATTCAGCATATTATATTCGACATGGTTATGTCACATCTGTTACTTTAAGCCCTGAGATCAGTTGGTGAACTGATTCTCGTGATAATAATATGCTCGCTTTCCATTGTCCTCTATGCCGCAGTGCTGCAGCCAGCAAAGTAGTTTTGCCATGACTAAAGTGATGCGACTGTAACTGCACAGGGCTGTTCACATGTATTCTAAATGAGAAATACTGTCCTCTCTGTTTGGCTTTCCAGCTATTATTTGGCGGAAGCGGCTCGTCAAGTTAGGGCATTTTCTCAAATTTTCGTACTATTTTCATGCAGTTTAACCTAAGAATGGGTCTCTACCTTCTCCGAGTGCATCAAATTATTGTGTAAAGATGTTTTTTCATTAAGTAAGTGCCTTCTACATACAAAGGGGATTGCATGAGAAAGAAAGGGTTAGTGTGCTTAATAATATCTTTACATTCAGTAAAATAATAAGATAAAGAAAAAATTATGCTGTTGAATCCTAGGCCTCAAAAAAGACTGAGGAATAGGCGTATCGACGATTCTAGACAACTTCAAGATATAGACCGAAATTCGCAAACGAAGCATTTGCTTTTTAAGAAAAGAATCAATATTTGGTACAGTCCACCTGGAGAATAATTTACTTCTTTCCCAAAACTTTGAAATTTGTTTTAAGAACGAATATAATATGGTCATTAAATATTAATTCCGTTAATAAATGTTTAGAATAAAATATAGAGAATATATTTGAGGTCTTAATGACTTCATTCAATATTCTTGGTGGAGTCTCCAGGATTTTGTATGATTTCACATAATACCCTTTACCACCAGAAGAGAGTTACCTCGTTTGATATTTAAGTTTTTTATACGGTTAAATATATTTATGAATGAGGGCTATGATCAAGTTAGGGTTTTTGGCCTTTTGCAATGGTCTTTTAATGAGATGATGACAATTATGTTTTTTGCTGATACTGGGGGTTCAGGAATGGATGCTTCTTTATTTCATAATATTTTAATCAGAACAGCCAAGTTTATTTAACAATCCTGCAGTATTCCCCCATGTCTACAAGGCTTTATCAACATCAACTCAAATAAAGCCATTACTAACTAAGCCACTCTAAACTTAAGAATGTATCTATATTCCGGCGAGCTTTTGTTCAATTGTATTGATTTTTTGTTTTTTTTTAAATGTAAAATAGTTTATTTAAATCAACTTTTCTGAAGATTTCTGCCGCCAGAAAAATCTTAAAATGTGTCTTTCTTAAAAATTTTAAAAGCACTTATTTGTCTGTCTTCCAACAAATTGATCGTAGTAATAAAGAAAACACGTAAAATTTAATTTGTCTTCCAATACGACACTTATATTTAAAGTCAAATGACCGAAAGGATACATTTCCATAGCAGTTTCCCTATGATATAGTTTCAACTGCATTAAAATATCAATTTAAATACCTTTTTTATAAATTGAAGAAATCATCGTCCATTGGCCTACCACAGTTTATTCGTAATGAAGTGTTTTCTGTGGGAATTTTAATATTCTTGGCTGTTGGTCAGTCTTACAATGCGTTGCTATTAAAATGTTGCATGGGTCATAAATCAGTCGTTCTAATGTAACTGTTAATGCTTATCTCTGAAAACTTCTAGAATGTGATCGCAGCGTTATAATAATGTCCAAAAAATAATAAATAATAGGCGTATATGCGTCTAATAATCATAATTAATACTCAAACTTTGATTCTTATCGAAAAATGAATCTGAGAAGCACGAAGGGTAAAGTTTTATGATTACCATTATGAAGTACCATTAATGATTGAAAAAATTAGAATGGGTTGATGAAGTGAATAATAGGGAGGAATTTTCTTGAATCACGGGGAGGCATTCTATAATATATTTTACATTGATAAAACAGCGTCTCCGTGTAACTAACCGGGTATTTGACGTTTTAGTATTCCTTGTGGATGTTGAGGAGCTCAGAATTCAAATACTAAAGAAAGTCGACCATATCATCTCAGCATTGCAGCATAATTTAGTTTAAATATGAAAAACTTTAAGTATTATTGGAATAAATTTAAATATTAAGTAATAGGTATTCCGAAAAAATCAATCTATGTTTTAAATTTGGTTTTTTATTGAATCTTGTGCAAAGTTAAATAAATCCCAGTACAAAGAAATGGTATTGATTTAGACTAACATTTGCCTTAAGGATTACTAAGATTGTAAAAAAACCTAATTCCCATTCAAATTATCGCTTTTCATATTTTTGAAAAGAATAATATTTAAAATTTCCCTGCTGTGGACATTATTTAATGCTGATGGGAAATTAATATGCCGTATTCGATTGCTTTTTCCATTAATGTTATCTCTGGCATAATTTGTGCAAGGGTAAACTACGGTCCACGAGGAAAATGTGTTCCGCTTTGTGTTCAATTCACGTGATGTGAAAAAGTGTCATGAGAATGAAGCAAAATCGTTTAAATACATTCCGCTCCACGGAAACGTTGAAAAAGGCAAATAATGCAGGCTTTTTCATTGATGGTACGGCGCACAAAACTTACTCCCCGCTTGTAAACGAACATTAGCAAGAGTTTTATGCTGCCAATTTTCCTAATTTATTTCCGCCACACATTATTTTGTTATTTTCTCGTCCCGAGGAGTGATGCAAATTTTGCGTGAGGGAAGGATTGAAGGGATGGCGAAACGGAAAATGCGGATGAAAAAAAGGAGAACGACCGAGTCACTCCTGCGTTTCTGCGTGCAGCGAAAAAGGACGCGCAACAAACAATGCGCCAAGCCCTCTCCAACCCTTCATCCCTCTTGTTTATTTTTTTTATTAAATGAAACCTACGCAGCCGCGCGGGGTTTTTTGACGGGAGCCTCCTCTGGGTGAACGGCGAGGTGGCGGCGGCAGGTACAGTCCCTTTCCAAATGCCACACTAATCACCGGACGCCATGCTTGTACCTGTTCTGCGGACGGCCCTGGTATATTCTACAATCCCGTCCTCTCCCGACGCACTCTCGGGCTTTGCGAGAGGCGGGGGTTAAATAAATAAAATTTCACAAAAGCAAATGGGGGCAAAAGAATTCAATGCGGGAACAAACGAAAAAAAAAATAATAACGTTGAGGGAGAGAGGGTAGACAACCGCAGTCCAACTGCGTTTCGGTGGACGTTTCACCGCTCGGCCGGGATGGAGGATCGCGGTAAAAAGAATTAAAAGCAGAAAGGAAACGGGTGGATATATGGACGGACGGACCTGACCACTCCGTCTGATTCTGATAACAAATGAGGACTACCTAGCGCGCGCAACTTTTTCTGCTCCTATTTATCTTCCTCCTACTACCTTACTCCTTCCCTATACACAGACTATCTCTTCCTCTCTCATGTCCCTTCCAAATTCCGCCTCACCTCGAAAACCGCGTCTTTCCACTCCAATGGCATTTATTTTTCAAGCGTTCGTGTCATCGTTGCTTTTTTGTCTTTCCTCCAACGCTGCTGCACCTGTTTCCGTGTCCTTAGTATATGCCATTCGTTTTCTCTCTCCCTCGTGCACACTCTCGTCCGATCTCAACTGATGGTCGCGAAAACGCGGCTGGGTTGTCTCTCTAAACTCTTTTCCGCTCCGTATTAGAGCCACTAATGGCCTTCCTACATACCCACATCCGCACTCCTCAAGCTCCTTTTTGCACTAACTTTCTTCATTTGTTATGTTTCCCAATAAAATGACGTTTTAGATGCTCTTTAGTGCAGTTTTTTAAATTTCCCTAACCACCTCATCCTATTTTCCTTCTCCTTTTTAGATTATTCTTCCACTTAGTCAGTAAGTATTCTGATTTTATGATTGGTTGGAAATATTTTACTATTCAACAACTTTTCATGATAAACTCACTATTAAAGCTTTAGTATAAATTGATGCTTGAGTACTGCAATATGTAATGCATCCCTTAAGATCTCTCATACGCAAATTACACTTCGGCAGAGTGATTGAGGGCATCAAATAACTACTAAAAAAATGCAAAAATAATTTTCAGAGTTCGAGCATAATGCGCGATACAGGTGCTTCAATATTTGATGAACACGGAATATGTGTGCTATTTGTCTGCTAGAGAAGCGATAGTCTTAACAGTTTCTTAAAAGTTTTTCAATTATGATTTGATCAAAGGAAAAAATCTCGAATGAAAATGCCTTAATCAGAATTTAATTTTAATTCCAATTAAAAATTATAATATTAACATTTCCGTGAGCTGGAATATATTTATATTTAAAAAAAAAATGAAATATGTTATTTATTCCATAACATTGTGTGTATCTACACTTTTTAGACTATAAGAACGGTACCATATTCATTTACAGCTTTTGAATGCCATTTTTTTTAATTTTCATGTGTAGTTTATTTGCTAATAGCCAAACCAACGATTTTCGTCATTTAGAATTTCTCAATAATTTCTTAGATCATTATAGGAGCTAAAAAGTAGAGAAAATTGATACTGAGAATTTTTATTGACGGAACAATTTTTTCACAGTAAAAAATACCATTGTCGCTACTAAGTAATGCATTGAAACTATAAATTGAAATGCCCAAATTAATAGGAGTAGTAGGACAAATAAAGTTATTTCCATGTAGATCTTCGGAAATATTTTACTGGCGTATATTCATCATTGCTTTGGTCCAATTCATATCCATTAGGGTTTAGCCGAATTCCTCAGGGAAATGTGAAATCAGGAATTCAAAAAGCGTTTTAGGCACAACCTTCTCGGTACTCAGAGCCAGTTTACGTGCGAGAAAAACTTTGACGGAACGTTGCATATCAATCCATTATTGTCAATTATGTTCTCTATTTAGAGACACCTGCTCGTTTTTGTCTATGATCGATGCCTTGCCCTCCGACTCTCAATTTATTGTACAATGTGGATTCAAGTGTTGGTATGTTTGAATTTTTCATAGTGAATGTGATTATTTGCATTCGACATTACATTTGTAGTTTCTTGCGTCATTATAATCACACATTTCTGTTATCATATTTGTAATTTTCTAAAAAAATTAAAATAGCATTCCATTAAAACCTACATATTAAACTCCATTAAAACCTACTGCATCAAAACTTGGGCTCCACGATATGGAGAAAGACATTCGAATTCATAAGCTCTGGTCATCATTGTTTATGCACTATCAGATTTTGTTGAAATCATATATTGGAACGCATATCTTAACGTCTTATACTGGATTTCCTTGAGTATGAGACACTCGCCTTAGCACTTAAAACCACTTCTGCTTGAAGCCTTTCCCGATGGTAAAAACTTTTTTTAATTACTCTGTATCCCGTAGTAGGTCATTTCCATTAGGGACACTTAGAGATCAAAAACAAAATGTTTTCATTTCCCCTTTTCCTCTCTATTGTAATCATGATTTCACCCTCCAATCCGCGTATCTCGACCTCAATTCCTATGCATTCGTGCCACACCCCAACCATTCCATGGTGGGTGAAGAGATCGTGGAGGGAAGACTTCGACTTTACGTAGGGATGAGCCATTGAGGCCGCTTGGTTTCATTTGCTTCACTTCTTCCGTGCTCGGCCCCTATTCCTGCCCCTAACTCTCCATCTCGCTCGTGGTAACCCTTTGCAAGTCGTCTTCTCTCCATTCTTCATCAGATTCGTTTCACATGTTCTGGATTTTATTCTTCGTACAGCTCTCTTGCTACACAAAATCCTCTCATTTTCCCGCATCATTCCCCTCTCCAACCGGCTGGAGAGGCACGTGACCTCCGCTTTCGTCGGTCACAGTTGTAGAACTTCACTTCTCTTTAGATCCATTTGTGTGCGCCACACTTTGGTGTCCGTGGTGGAGAGAGCTACTCACGAGCGTGCACGTGATGAAATACTCTGAGCGTGCAGCTGAAGGCTTCGCTCACTCATGGAGTCGTGAAATCCAACCATGATGGGGCAAGATCGACAAGGACCTTTATTTTTCTCCGTCGGATTATTGTTTTATTTCCTGCCGCTTAATCTCCCACTATTTATTCCTCAGCACGAGTCGTCACGTGAAGAACTTTTATGAGCATCGAGCGGGGAGATTTCTGGTTTCAAAAGTTTTAGCGAGAAACCGTGGAGTTTTTTCTTATAAAAAGGTAAAAGCGTGCAATTCCATTCCGAAAACCCATTGCTTCAATTAGGTCACTTGTCCATCAATTATTACTTTCATTTATAATGAGATACGAACTCATTCAATCACGACATATCAAAGGGAATAAATATTTTATCGATAATGTGCGGGAATTCAATGCTGTTATTGAAAATACGAAATATTTTTTCCGGTGAAATCAGCCAAAAGTGAATCTGTGCTTTTTCAGGTTTTAAGAGATACTATATGTGTGTATGTATATGTATATATATATATATATATATTATGCATATAAATATATATATATATATATTATGCATATATATATATATATATATATATATATATATATATAATGCATATATATATATATATATATATATATATATATATATATATATATATATATATATAAGGAAAAGGGATAGGAACACATATAAAGGACGAACACAATAAAGGTGGGGAAGGCGGAATCGAACGGATCACAAAGTAAACATATCAAGTGGTTAAGAGCATCCGCCCGGCAAGTGGAAACATACGGTGTTCGAGTCCCGGTTGAGGAAGTATTTTTACTCTTGTGATCCGTTCGATTCCGCCTTCCCCACCTCTATTGTGTTCGTCCTTTATGTGTTCCTATCCCTTTTCCTTATATCTGTTTCTGTATATATGAGTATTTATTCGCCGTTTGGCAGGATTTCGTGTTTGAATGTATATATATATATATATATATATATATATATATATATATATATATATATATATATATATACACACACACACAACACAGCCCCTGGTGATAAAATATGGTGATATGAATGTAATGTCTATTTATTTATATTTTAAATAAGGTATCTAGTTACATTAGCATTATTAATTTTTACTCTTGCGGCCTTGATAAAGTTTCAAGTATTTATTGAAATGAATGAATGTTCAATTGAAATGTTACCTTGAAAACTTTTAGATTATAAATTTACACCATTAGATTCATATATTTAAGGATCGCATTGAACTATCGTTGCTTTGCCTATCATTATCTCTCCGGGGCATTTCACAATATTTAGATTTTCATTAAGTTTCATTGCATCTCATCAAATAAAAATGAATATTCCTTCAGCTGAAAAAATAGTTTTCTTTATTATTGTCAGCTCTATACAAAATTTATTCACGTGCAGGAGAAACTTTTCTGAAAATTAATTTCGCCCGTCACGGAGGAAAAGAGTTAAGTGTACCAGTTAGGGTTACTAGCTGCTGGTATCACGTCAACCCGCCTACGATAGTCAAATTCCCTTCCAGTTATCTTTTCTAAATTATTTACCATGAACTCAGGCAGGAGGTTGAGGCTTAAAGTAGTTTAGTTGTGAGGTAATTAAAGTTGAATTTAATCCTTCGCGACATTTCTAAAACGTAGCATTATTCAGGAGTTGTAAAAATGCTATATCATTTACGGTGTGGTCCGTTTTCTTTTTCAAATAAATATTTCTTCTAAATATTCATAATTATTTTAGCTACAGCAATAACGATATCCTTCATTATATGAAATTCGCTATCTTTGAAAGCTACGCGTTGACACAAGTTATTATGATTTGAAAGTCGTTGGTGTATATTTAACTCTATGTTACAACATAGAAATGAAACGGGGACAATAGAGCAGAGTTAGATTAAAAACACTTAGCGCTCGCGGCATGATTTGTCAAAGTTTTTTCCTGTTTTCACGGCACTTTTTAGAATAACTACAATTTAACAGCTAATATTTTGATTAATTTTATAAGTTTTAGTTTATTTTATTTCTATCATTTGTTGGTTAAAAATGATTTTCAAATATTTTTCTTTGCACCTGTATCATAAATACTTGGAGAGGCAGCAGTAATACTGTTTGTTCGAGGCTGATTCAGCCACATTGTTACGTAAGATAATATTCCAAAATGTATCGCGCCATGTCATTATGCGTGAATACATTGCGTGCTTATGCAACTGAAGAAGTTAAAATTAAATTTAGCAGTAAGGGACAGTTTATAACTCTTTACAAAAATGGACTCCAATGATACTGAATTTATAATACATATTTTATAATTTTTAGCCAAATCTTGATAGTCCGTCAGTAAAACAATCTAAATTGGCAGTGATTTGTGTTATCTAATCATCATTTTCTGGCTACGTTCAATTTAATTAATTCCAACTTTTTTAATTCCAATTTATTTATCAATTACATCCAAATATTTACAATTTATGGGATATCAATGCCAATGCTCATGAATGTTCATTTAATAATTGCATTTATGACATAAAAAATAAATTACAAATCTTACTTGTGAAATTGGATCCCAGGGTATATTATTCATTTGAAACAAATAAAATGATTCATTCCTATTCAGAAAATGCATAAATGCATTTATTTCTAAAATCTATTAGTCATAGATAATGTAGTATGCAATTAGGAAATTATCATATTTTAAACATTATATTCCGGATAATTACTTCAAGAGAGATTAGAATTTTTTTTGTTCAACGTGAAGTAAGTAAATATTAAATTATCCCTATGCATTGAGAAGTGGAAAAAATAGCATTTTGCACACTTAAAATACACGAGATGAAACGCATTTTTTAAGGTTTTGCGAGCAGGGGCAGGAAAGTAGAAAAATAGTGATAACTCCGAAGAAAATGAAATCATCATAATTTGGGGACATGAACGCGGGAATACAGTGAGCGAGATGTGAGTGAGAAGGTCGGGGGCTACGGTTTATGAACAAGGAATTATCACAAGGAGAAAACAATAGAGTTTTACAGGAGGCATGATTTAATCATGAGGGAGAACTTGTTTAAACACCATAGTAGACGTAGTTATTAATGAAGTGCAACGTCATATTCAAGAAGATAAAACAGGGAGGACGGATGAGGAGGAAATAGAATGTAGAAGAATTAACAAGGACGAAAAGAAAGGACTACCGAAAGGTAGTGGAAACCTTTTAGTAAGCATGCGAGGACGCATAAAGTAGAAAAAACATTGAAATATTAAAAAAGAGTTATGGAAAACAGCAAGAGATTTTCTCGGAATAGTAAATAGGGAACCCTTGTATAAATGATGAGATGATTCGGGAGGTAGATGGGAAAATAAAATGTAATTATGTTAATACAAAATTAAATAAAATGAAGTACAAAGGGATGCATAAAAATAGACGCAGGAAACAATTACAGCGAAAGATACGTGTTAAAAGATAGAATGCGATGTTTTCGAGAGTTTACAAAGGAAGGTGAAGTTAGAGCTTTCTGCAGGGAGTCATATCCTCTAAGTCCCTAAGAAGTAAAAATCTGTGAATACCTTTAAAGATACTACAGGTAAAATATTAACTGAACCAATAATGGTTCAATACAGATGGAGTTAATATAATTCGTAAATAGTCTGTAACTCTCGCCATGGAATGCAGCCTTGACTTAGCGAAGGGGCTTGCACGTTTCAAAAACCCTTAGAGCTGTGCTGTCGGGAGCATGAATACACGAATATTGTCATGGTAGGTCAGTCATGACAATATTCGTGTATTCATGCTCCTGACAGCACTTGCTTGCTTCTACCACCAAGATCTGCACCGACGGCGGCTCCAGGCAGGCTCGAGCTCAGACCCTTCTGCGCACGCCGCCGCGACCCTCCTACTCGTCGCCGCATCAAGCGGCACTCGACTTGGAGCCGAGTCCGCCTTGCGGCGACGGCCGGGTATTGGCACGACGCTTCAATGCCATCCATGTTCAGGGCCTAAATTGAAACAATTATCCCTCTAACATTCTTCTATGGGTAGGAGCTAGACAAAAAGTAGTTATAGCAACGTCTAATTGATAGAAACTCCGGAAATTTCCACAGCATTAAATTAAGTGGAGACTCCCGCTAATGCAAATTGCAATGGAATAAGTTCAAAGTGTTAAAATCAGACGCATTGACCGAGATTTCAACCTAGATTCTTCATTATCCTACAGAATTTAAAGCCTCTAAAAGCCCCTAAAGTTGAAAGCTCTTAAGAAAACAGTGTGAAATATGACTCCTCGGTAGTTTTTCTGGCTATAGAACTCGACCAGACATCGAGGGACCTGGGTTTGAATCCCGGGTAGGGTGAAAGCTCTTTGAAATTTAATGTTGTACATTGCAGCGTCTATTCCTCAGTGAAAGTGTAGCGATGGCGTCTAAAGAAATTCAATCCGAAATTGAAACAATTATCCCTCTAACAAGTGATAGACACAAATATTAATTGAATATGTCCTGGCAACTACGATACTCGGTCGGCAGCGGGAGTCAAGCATTCCTTAGACCTTACAAGGCCGGTGGTCGTCATCAGAAAATCCTTGGAAAGTATAATTGAAAGTAAATGTGGCAAAAAAGGCATAGTAGAGGACTGAACTAGTGAATTTATGAACTTGGAGCGATGGGATGATGCTGAAAAGAGGTAAATTAGGAAATATAAAGCTGGAGAGAGAGAGAGAGAGAAAAATAGATTTTTTAGATAAGCCTGTGTGAGGTGAAATAGAAGGGCAATGGGAGAAACCATAACAGGAGCAATATTAATAAACTTTTGGGCGTCAAGGAGGGGAGACTTTAAGGAGAGGCCGTATTGGACAAAATGTTTAGAAGAAGCCTGCTAAATATGGAGCTAGTGCGTTGTCATTAGTCTGATTAGTATGGGTCAAAACTGATTTAACAAACCTGCTCATTATTTAGATCTGCATGCGTACAAGTAGCCAAATGAGGGAAGAAATAGGAAGGATATGCAATAAAAACAGTGAAAAATTGCATTTGTTCCTGTAAGGACAAATTTGAAAGTGATGGCGGATTGGAACGTGACGTTGGGCAAGTTGACAGATGGCAATGGAGTTGGGGACTACGATTTAGGAAAAGAAATTATCGAGGGGAGAAGGAATCAGCGTTCTATCTGAGGAAAATGGTTTGAGGACATGGTTTGAAAAATGGTTTGTTTCATTAATAGAAAAACGGGAACTTACATGTAACAACAAAGGGCTATCGAAAGTCGAAAGCGAGACTATAGGTACAGTGAATAGAAAAAGGACAAGAAAACCATGGACTGTAGATGAGATGATTAGAAAAAAAGACAGGAGATGAAAATGAAAGGCTGTAAACATAGAACTAAGTAGAAGAAAGCACAAAGAGTTCAATATGAACTGGGGTCGAGGGGGAGAAGCTTGGTGGATGACTCAGTGCAAGGATATCGACAGTTTAAAGATATATAATGATATGGATACACTGTACATGAAGGTAAAAGCATTATCAGGGATAAAGAAATACAAATCTGTGCATACTACTAAAGTCGCTGATTGCGAAAAAGAGGGGTATTTAAGGACATTGAAATAAAATAAGCTTTAAGGAAAGAGTGGAAGATTTTTTCCGAGGTAATTCTTAGCATTTGTGAGGGGAAAATTTTAGGGAAGATGTCGTCAGATCAGCGTTAGTTTCTATCCAAACAAAGGGAATCCGTAGCCGTATGTGAGGGCTATAGAAAAAAAACTCAGAATTCTCAAGCCATTTTGGTGGTACTTAGAATCATCAATTAAAGGAGAGGGGATAAGGGCTAATATTTTCCCTTCACTTTAGGGATGATCTTTTTGGAATACAGCTGAATGTTAATAGACTTGGAAATACAAAAAACATGTACAAAAAGTATTGAAATATTTATCGTATTAGAAAAATAATTAAAACTAAAATTGATTTTTTTAAAGAAAACATACATTTTCCTTCCAAAAATTACAATATTACATTTGCTAAAATACGAGTTTTTTCCATAAAAAATATCATACTAAAAATAATCATACTTTTTATTCAGATAACTTATATTGCCAAAATTGTATTTGACTTTATTTTCTCGTACGAGTCGTCTCAGCCAACTTAATGTGTGTTTTCGATTTTTAACGTGTGCTGCTTCAGTGTCAGCCGTCACAAATTGAAGTCTGTTTGTGTTCACCTAGGCCTACCTTTGAAAACGAAACAAGCTTTCTACAAAGTTGTTTTCAAATTGTGAAATAGAACTAAGTCAAATGGGGCTCGATATGGACTGTAGGAAGGACGAAGAAAACATTTCACGTGGATTTGTAGAATATATTCCCTAGCAGAGTTTGCAACATGCGGACGAACACTTTCGTGGTTCAACTGCCTGTTGCTTTCAAATATGGCCGTTTGTGATACCTAACTCCTCGGGCAATTTTAAGTACATTCATATTATGTGCTCTATTTACAGTTGGGTGTGATGGTACGAGATGCTAAAAAACCATTTTCAAAATATCATAATTTTAGCAGCAATTTGCCAAATTTTAGTTTTGGTTGCGTCGGAGTTTTCCAAATAGGCCTTTGTGATTTATTACCATTATAAAAATGATGAATGATATAATGTGATCAAGTTTCTTTTGGAGCGTTAAACTTCCATTACGAGCAAACCTGCGAACGAACATCCTTAGTGATGCCAAGTAACATTTTAAATATATACTTTAGTGTTATTTATTGATCTTATTTCAATGCGACAGCGGCGGTTTTAATGTTTACTGCCGTGAGCTCACTCACTGAAGCTCAGGAGTAAACTTTGAAATCGTCTCTTCACCCCTCTATAAACGATATCACATTTTTCCTACTCATTTAGGAAAAAACAGACTCTTTATAATTCTGCTGTAGTATTACATAAGCCTGTTGTGATATATTTGCAGGGGAAAGCAAAATAATAATATTCCATATTGTTCGTCACATGTAATATCCTACGATGACGTATTCGAACAGAGCATACATAAGTATTTCACCATGAAACGGCTGACGCTGACTCAGTGCTGGAGTGAAATAAATAAAACTCAATGCTACATTCACATAAGGGTACCATAAAAATCCATTGTTACGCAATGAATTTCTTGGATAGATTTTTATCGTCAATCTATTATTACACATACCTCGTGCATATCAAATAATAATGATTTTGAAAAAAAATATCTCAATTAAAAATCAAGGATGCTTCATTTGATATAAAACCTTTGCAAACAATTTGCAGTTTAAAATATGACATAAACTTGAGTAAATATATTTTGTTTAGAACTATTTTTGGCAGCCAGCATCAATTGGCAATTATTTCTGCGATTTTACTTAAATAAATGTAACGCCAGGATCTTTATACAGGCAAAATACATGGGTAACCTAAGATTACTTTGAAGAATTTCTTATGCTATCATGCCAACATTTAAGTATTTCAACTTAGATAAAGTTACCTGTTCGGCTGTAAGTTGTAAAAACGTAAATGCTATTTGAATAACCAATACCCAAGCGCGAGTGTTTCGCTCCCAGTTTTTCGTGAAGGCGATGCAATCGGAGTACACACCGCTGGAGTCCACCCTCTTCCCAGAGGAATTCAGCCACGCAACCGGCAAAGACGTCGTTACGACCATTTCTTTCAGCGACAGGAGAATCGAAAATCTAAAAGGAAGTGCCTCATAAAGCGCTACTGTTTGCGACCATGCTCCTGTCCTTGCGAACTGATTTGTGGGGTGGCGGCCGGATTACGAACTGCTCATTCTCTTCCCCTTTTCCATTCCTTACTTTATAACTCGGTGCTTCCCTTTCCCTTCCTTTCCCCGCCTTCCCCCGTCCTCATGTAATCCCCACACCACGACACGCTATCCCACGCACCAGCCCAACCACCTGTTCCTCTCTCTCCCCCCCGTCTCTGCCGTCCCTCCCATCCCCCCTCCTCCTTGACTCCCACCCGCATAACACTCCTGGGGTGTGGGGCTCGCATCCATCTTCTTTCCCTACTCCCCCATCTCACCCTCCGCCACCCTCCGCTCCCCGAATTTCTTCCCACTTCACTTCCATATTTGCGTAGCCAAAATTCGCCGTCCCTCTCCCGTCTTATTTGGGTCTGCTGAATATTTTTCTCCCTCTTCTCCTTCTCAATGCACTCTCGCATACCGCCTCCCCATCCCAGTTATCCATTCACCCCCCTTCTGCCCGAAATTCTTTTTTGTTTTCTTGTTTTTTCTTTTTTCTTTTTTCCTGCTTGAGAGGTCTTGTAAAATCGCTTCCTGTGACGCTTCTCTTGCTCTCCTCATGAGAAAAGAGAGATTTTCCGCGGATTGATTTCGGCATGGAGGTCCTCTTATCCATGATCCGATCTGGTTTGTCGAACGGATTGGAAATCTTGATTTTTTCATGAAATAAATTAATATTTTTCAGGAGAAAACGCTATTTATAATCAAGGGATTTTAATTTGCCTTAATTGTTCTTTTTTCTAATTGGAATTTCAATAGACTTATAAAACAGAGTCACAACATTTGGGATAGGACAGGAATTCGAATTTGTAGAATTTTTCGAAGCTGGGTATTGTGCTTAGTATCGCAATATCTGCCTGATTTCCATTGCATATAATTATGGGAAATTCCATTGAACATGGGTCTATTTAATATTTAACAAAATACATTAGGCGATCTTCCAAAATTTATTAGAATTTCCTTTAAATGGCCACTTTTATAACTTTCTTTTAGAATTTCTATAAATTTAATGACAATTAATGAAATGCAAGGTCTGTCCCAAAAGAACGTGGCATGACGGACCCCTGGAGGTTTCTCCGGTTTGGTTCAACAGAGGGGAGTCTCAGCAAAGGCTGGAGGACGGTGGTAGTTGGCTCCCAGCCTTTGCGAAGTTTAGATCGTTCGTTTAAGAAACTTCTATATCGCGACCTCGTTCCGCTCCGTGTTGAAACAGTTATTAGAACAGCACTACGCCATAAAATTTTGTGTGAAACTGGGAAAAACGGGGAAAGAGATTCATTAAATGCTCAAGGCAGCTTGTGGTGATAACATAATGGGTATATCGCGTATATTTGAGGGGCCCAATTACTTTCGGGAGGGTAGAAAAAATGCTGAAGACGCCAAACGTTCAGGACACAGTTCGACCTCAAAAAGTGACGGAAATCTTGCCATATTAAAGGCTTTGTTGGATAGCAATCGGAGATAAAGTGTTCACATTGTTTCTGATAAACTTGAAATTCCTAAAACTGATTTGCATCGCTTTGTGACCGAAACCTCAGGCATGAGAAAGATGTGTGTGAAGTTGGTGGCGCGACTGCTCTCAAACGAACAAAAGAAACCTCGCACACGATCGAAGCATCTTTCGAGAGTTTTTGACCATATTAGCGAGGATACAAATTTTTTAGACAAAGCCAACC
The DNA here is from genome assembly GCF_022747635.1 of Hetaerina americana. Classification (NCBI taxonomy): domain Eukaryota; kingdom Metazoa; phylum Arthropoda; class Insecta; order Odonata; family Calopterygidae; genus Hetaerina; species Hetaerina americana. The sequence goes on from NW_027287427.1 coordinate 14,475,468, forward strand.
TGACTTCTTTCTCTTCCCTTGTCTCAAATCGGTGCGGAAAGGGCATAACTACGGCTCAGTGGAAGCGTTGCAACAGGCAGCGAGGAGGGGCAAACAAGGGTGCTACTTCGAAGCCTTTTGAGTGAATATAACTATTTTGGCTAAAAACCTTTTTTAATAAACTTAGTCCAATTAATTTTGGGACAGAGATTATATATGCTTAAGAATCGATAACTTTCCATTAGTAATCACTTTTAGAGAGTTTAATACGTAAGGAGAATAACTGACAGTGAATGTTTATAAAGCCAAAAGGCCACAAGAGAATACCTTTTCTCTGGGTAAGAATATCATTTGCATTTACGGAATGTAATGGTTTAGTTAACTGTCTCCCGGGGATCGGTCTGGTGAGGTGGCAAACGTGCTGGCTTCCCACCCAGGGGGCCCAGGTTCAAATCCTGAAGAAAAATATTTTTAAGCGGTATCCCGATCCCTACTTCGAGGTGCTTTGTTGAGAGCACCTTGTTTGAGCACGCCGTCCGTTGGATGGGTCGTTGAACTGCGGACCTCTTGGCGCCTTTCATTAGGAGTAAGCTGATACCGACGCCGGGTTTCTCTCCACCTTTCATCCTTTCCTGGCCTAACGTCGCAAATGACCTTAGCTGCCGGTTTTTAGGGCCTCCCCAGAAAACTACTAATATTAACCTTACTGTTTTGCAAACATGTATTACCCGAAACAATTTCTGAACGTAAACGGTTTGTTGTGGTGCGTATTAGTCTACGAAAGAATCTCCACAGAATATATTCAACTGTGCACCACTCTTTTTTCGTTAATTTGAACAAAATACTATCTAAAAATAATTATTTCAAGTTATACGACACATTAAAATGCCAGTTTTATACCTAATTTCACCTATGCGTTACTCAGATGCACACTAACTTTAGCCAAACTCATAAGTCATTATCCTTCGCACAACTAAGAAAACAGACACCATTATTCCAAATGCCAACTGGCAGTAACAATCCCTGAGAGCAAAAGTTGCCTGACTCCACGCCCGGTCGTGTTTGTCCTCAGGTGGAGCTCGGTTAACCCTCACCCATTCAAACCTCTGGAACATTTAACTAGCTCAGCATAGTTTCCCTTGAAATGAAACGCTTTCACCGAATTCTACATATAGAGTGCAAAACTCAACTAATATTCGCCAATCTTCATGAAATAAACTTCCTCCTTCAAGGTCGGTAACTGCTATACAGATTCACATTCACTTCCCACAAATACGCCGTACAAAGATAGCAGTTTGAACGCAGCAGCCGACCACTAGCAACTCTCCCCGACCTTGAACATTTCACATAAAATTTATTTTCTTTTCCTGTCCTTCAATCAGAGTATCTCCATACTTCTCCTCTCACAGGATTTTCACATCCCCCTTCTCTTTGTGGATGTTTTCCTTTGGGGGTTTTTACTAGCTGAACAATGCCACGCACTTTATAACTTTTCCCAAAAACCGCAATCTTTGCTTAGATTTACCTTTTTATTGTTCTCTTTCTGCGCCGTAATTTACTTCGTGTATAAGTATATGTGTATGTGTAAGTGCATATTAATTGATAAAAGTATATATATATATATATATATATATATATATATATATCCCTCCCAGGACTACAACCTTGACGTGGTATAAGGGCTTATGCGTTCCGATGACCCCTGGAGCTGTGCTGGCGGGAGTATAATAATTGCTCCTGGTCACTCATGCCAGATAGGTCGAAGGTTAGAAGCCAGACGAAAGGTAGTCCGCGCAGCGTCTGCTCCTCATTGAGGCGGCTGCAATGGCGTCTGACCCCAGTGGGGCGGCCAATAAGTGATGGTGTTACGTTAAAAACACTGTGGAGGAAGGCAACGGGAAACCATCTTATTTATCATTCCCAAGATTTAAATGATGGACAATACAGAGATTTTGAGTCCTTGCAACTACGGGGCTCGGCCCAATCGGCCGTGTGTCGTGCCCGGCAGCGGGGGAGGCAAGGCTTCCGCGGTCGTCATCCCACGAAACCCTTGCAAGGGACAACTAGCAGCAGCAGTACGGAAAACGCAGGAGAATAAGATCAAATTAGTTACAATAGGAACGTGGAATGTTAGGACAATGATGAGGACAGGGAAATTGGAGAATTTTAAGCGAGAGATGGAAAGGGGAAATATAAATATTTTTGACCAATGCGAGGTAAGATGGATGGATAGCGGGGATTACTGGAGTGATAATTATAGAATAATATACAGCGGCGGGGACGAGAGCCAACGAGGGGTTGCCATAGTATTAAATGAAGACGTAGGAAGAAGCCAAGTCAACATAGAGCAGGTAACGGATAGATTGTTACCAGTAGAGATAAAAGCAGAACCGACGAACTTGGTTATTATTCAGGTGTACATGACACTGAGCAATGATACCAAGGAAGAGGTCGATAGGATATACGATCAATTAAAGGACATAATCGCGTGTGCTCCCGGTGGGAAACATTTGATAGTGATGTGTGCGAAGGAAGAGATGGTGATCAGGTAAGGGACTACGGTTTAGGCTCGAGGAATGATCTCTGGCAGTTGAGTTCCAAAGAAGACAGGGTTTAGTCATCACCAACACTTGGTTTAGATACCACAAAATACCTGGGAAATGCCAGATGAATCATAAAGATATCAGCTAAATTATATTCTGGTTAGACACGGGTTTAGGGAACTGTGATTGATTCGCACAGCTTCCCGGGAGTGAATGCGGACTCTGACCACAATTTAGTTGTTATGAAATGTAGCGTCCGTTTCAAAAAGATAAGGCAGGAGCGGCGGGTTAAAAAAGTAAATGGAAAAGCATTAAATGGATTGAAAAGGAAGGAGTATAAACAGGCGGTAGAGGGAATCAATGAGGATGTTAAAAAGCTAAGTACCATCGAAGAAAAATAGGAAATTATCAAGAAAGCGTTATCTAATGCCGCAAAAGACACTATTGGAACCGTTACAAGCTAAAAGTGACTAGGAAACCATGGATCACGGATGAGATGATTACAAAGATGGATGAGCTGCAAAAATGGAAGAATGTAAATACAGAATTAGGCAAAATGAAGTACCAATAATTAAACAATAAATTGAGGTGGGCATCAAATAAAGCAAAAGAAGCATGGTGGAAGACGCAGTGCGAGGATATGGAAATCTGCAGAGGAAGGGTGAAATCGGTGCGCTGTACAGAAAAGTTAAATCGTTATCGGGAAGTAAGAAAGGAAGAGCTCTGCTAACAGCTAGAGATGAGGCGGGTAATGGTAATAGTTGACACAGGAAAGATCCAAGAGTGATGGAAGGAGTATATAGAAGAACTGTAAAGTAACGAACTTAGACCAACAAAGTTGAACATAGAAAAGGAACATGAGGTAGAGGAAGATAGTTTAGAAAGGGCATTAAGGGAGATGAAACTGAATTAGGCCGTGGGGGTGGATAACATTCCTGCAGGACTACTAAAAGGTCTAGTAAACATGGAAGGAAGAGCCTATATGGACTTATTCGTAGTATCCTTGAGGACGAGTTTCGGGCTGGAAGACTTTGTGAGATCAGTTTTAGTTCCTATTCTGAAAAAGGTAAAAGCTACATCATGCGAGGACTACAGGACAATAAGTTTGATATCCCTTGCAGCTTATTTCAGGAAATTCAGTGCAGGTATGGGATGAGAATCAATATTAATAAAACAAAAGTTATGCGATTTTCCAGAAAGAAAGTGGCTGAGCTAACATTAAAGTAGGAGGGCAAAAACTAAAGCAGGTAGAACAGTTTATGTATCTCAGTAGTGTTTTGGAACAACACGGTCAAAGTAGTAGGGACGTAAGGAGAAGAATTGCGCTAGGCAAAGAGGCTTCCACAAGGAGGAGTAATTTGATGACAGGAACGCTGAGTATGGATGTTAAGAAAAGACTCGTCAAAACTTTGATATGGAGCGTAGCTACCTGTATGTACTGTACGGAAACGAGGTCATTGAAGTAGGAGGATAGACGTAGACTGGAGGCTTTTGTAATTTGGGTGTGGAGAAGAATGGAGAAGGTGAAATGGACAGAAAATAAAACAACTGAGGAAGTACTTGGTATGGTGGGCGAAGAGAAGGGCTTGTTGGGAGAAATCCTATGGAGGCAGGAAAAGTGGATGAAGGGAGTATTGATCGGCAGTGGGATGTTGAAGACTGTATTAGAGGGAAGAATGTTAGGCAAACGATGAAAAGGAAGGAACAGGATAGGGATGTTGGACGGGATGATGGGAGGAAGTACTCAGAGATGAAGAGGGACCTGATATAGAGTAGGTTGCCGGATATTGTGTTTTGTTAGGAGTCAAATATATTTATTTAATAGCTGTGTCCATCCAAAAACCTACGTTAACCGGTAGATTACCCAAAAAAAATATATTTATACATGTTTTACATTATCAATCAACTATTGAGAAGGATTGACATTATTCCTCTTGGCATTTTCCCAGGGCGTTGTATTAAAAATGACGTTGTATGTTTTACTGCGCTGAAATATACCAATCTTGGATAATGCATTCTCACTTTATACTAAAAGTAAGAGTACACCGATACAAAAGCTATGGAAAAATAATGGATTTGAGATATCAGTTTATATTTAATAGTGGTATAATAAAATGTCCATTTAACAACATCCTTTTAATAACCTTTTAGATAACTCTTACTCTCAACTGCATTATACAAGTTTTTAACGACCCTTTATTGAATCAATATTTGAATGCGTTCATTAAATATTTCATTATAATGTTATAAAGTTTTTCTTGGTTGACATCAATTTGTGCTCCCCCTTTAAAGCTCTATTGCCAAGGTTTCTACTTTTTTATTGCTTTATTTTTTATCACTTTTGCAATGTTTTTTTAATGCAACAATAAACCCAGTTTTTGGCGTTCTTTTTTACCATTATAATTTTGTCTGAATTTCCCGTTGCACATAATGGAGAATAAATCGTTTTTTATTTCACTTACCGAAACAAATGCTCACACTATTCACGTCTGTGCAATCATTCAAAATTTTACAATCATAAACAACATCGTCCTAACACTTCATAACACCACGCATAGCTACAGCATGTCGCCATTTCCCATTCCCTTCAACACCCCAATGGCCGCCATTAAAAGCTCTCCGGTACCATCACCCGCTCCCCACCCTCTCTCCACCTCACCTACTTCCTGAATGACGATGGCATCCTATCTCCTCCTCCCCCGCCCGCTTGTTTCTCTCTGTATGCCTCCCTTGCCTTTTCTGCCTCACTATCTCTCACTCCATTTCTACGCCTGCCTCCATTACCTCAATACGTGCGTTGTCCCAAAGGGGAGGCGGGTTTGGAAGTAATGGCGGGGAGAGGGGGGATGAGAGGAGGTTGTAGTGCGGACTGCTAGCGGAGCCAAATGGTTCACGCAAACTCCTGAGGACCAAGCGCGAGAGATGAGGGAAAAGACAGAGGAGAAAATATGTGGGAGAGAAGAGAATTTTGAAAGCGAGGATGTGCGGGGAGTGAGTTGAGAGGGAGACAGTGATACAGAACACGTCTTTTAACGCCCGATGTCGCCAAACAACTCCCATTTCCTCTCCCTTTCCCCCCCTCGCTCTGCAATCTCCTTTACTTTTCGTGCGCTCACGTTAGATGCTCTCCTCGGTTCTGGCGCGGTATCAGGCCTCGGAGATTAGAGGCCCCGGAGACTGTATCTGCGCCTCATTACTAACTGAGTCTGCGGCTTCGGATTTCCCGCGTAGAGAGGGGGGATTGTGCGAGGTTGTGAGCGTGTGTGGTCCCCTCCTGTGGAAGGAGGAGGGTAGGAGAAGAAGGGGGAGTGCATTTAAAGGGATTGAGGGAAGCCCTTTGAAGTAATATTCGATGCCACTCCGAGGGATGCGTTTTCCACAGCAACTCTTCTTCTCTCGACGGAGAAGCGGAGAATCATTCAATCGGTTGCAGGTTTCGTTTCGGAACTCGGTTCGGAGACTTGATTTGTATATTTTGGTGAACCGTGGGAAAGTCAGCCGCTGATTTGGGTCACTTTCTTAACTCTCCTCCGCGACTTTGCTCAGTTTCTCTCCCCTTCTTCCGTCCCGTCTCCCACCCACTGGCTTACAATCACCTTAAAATCAACGGCAGCCGAATATCTGAGAGTTAAATTTAATGAAAATAGCTCTCTTGAATTATGAATGAAACGTTGTCAATTGAATAAAGATGAAGGTGAAAGAAGAACACTCCAAACCAATGAATGTGTAAAGAATTACCGAGAAGCTAAGTTAACTTCGATTCTTGCTCAATAGTGGTATTGAACTCTTTCCGGAGTTAATATTTCTTTGAAATATACATTCAATTCAATATTATTTTCCTCGCTGATGATATTCACTGTGTTACAGAAACAATATATTGGCAATATGCATCGTTGAAAATTTTCCGACCTCAAATATTTCAGAAAATTACAGAATATTTCAGAAAAAATGTCTTGTATCTTTGTTAGGTCGGAAGCATTTCAGACCACCCTCGTATAATCGGTTAGGATTAATAAATTCAAAACAAAATAATACCCTTTAGTTACCTTATATCCAATTGTTAAACAAAGTGTTTGTTTCTCAGTTCCAATTAATACTTACAAGTGTCGCCATCAGGTAAAATTCGCACTGCTTAACAAGTTGAAAACGTTTACACACAGGTTGAATTTTTGATCCATTTAAGTGATTCACTTAAATGACTAGCTCTTATATGCACTAATTTGAAGAAATCAGTAAAAAACTTTTGGTATCTATGTAATTCCTAATGCATAGCAAGTAATATGCTATAATGACGACTTTTAGATAAGAAATGGGGTAAAATTATTCCAAATGAATTCTTCCAAGCGAAATAAATTCAACCGCTTACTTTTAAGGTCAGATTAAGACTCGAATGTCTTTCACAATTGTCACGTAAAATCTCGGTGAATGCGTCTCCAATTCAAAAAGTAGGATAGTAAATTTGAGAAATGATATGAAGTCCATTTTAATTGGTCTATATGTATGATAGAACCGGAAAATGGCATCCATAAATTAACTGAAATGATTACATTGACATTTAAGTCATATTAATGGCAGTGTTTCGGAATTTTAAGGATTGTAGTTAGGAAACTAATTTATATGAAAGGAAATCAGATTATATGGACTTTTTTTTATTGAAAACATAATTAAAATTACAGTTAAATATGAGCACATTCTTCGCTTGCTAAATATTGTATTCAAAATAATTTGAAGAAGCGTGCCTAATTACGTATTGTGTGTGTGCGAAATTATTCGAGTCACCTAATCTCCTGGCGTAAAATTTCCTCATCAATGTCTTGATGCTACTGGATTCGTGATTCATTCGTAAGCTTGATTATATCTGCGTTACGGCGTAAGTCTTAATAGATATGCAGGATCATAGAGGAAATAGTGAAGACGCCCATTATTACAATCAGCAAACCTTTGCACGTGAATGGCAATGTTCTCAGGAGCTACAATTTTCATGATAACTCAAATGTCGATTATCCGGTAAGTGATACCTCCTTTACACGTATACGAGTTAAATTTCTGGAACATGTGAAAGGGAATAAGAAGATGAGGAATAAGAAGATTTGCACCCCGAGTCACTGATTTTGTCTCCATTCCCGTCTGGCTTTATATCTGATAACGAAGGGAATTCCGAAGAATAAATTAAAGCCTACAGGAAATGTTCATTTATATATGAGGACTTTTTAGGCGTAAGCAGGTTTCTCATCTTTTATTGAACATTAATTCAGCTTAGAAGAAGATTATTTTATTATTTGGGTCATTTAGGAAAAGTATTTTATATATTCTGGACACCGATCATTTTCTCTATTATTGAAATCTCTTCTCTATTATTATATATGTCGCACCGGAGAAAAGGTTTCAATTTATAAAATTGAATTAAAAGCAATTCTTACTGTAGTAATAAAGTCAAATATCAATGTCATACATTTCTTCTACTATAATATTAGATCGTTTCCATTCTATGGAAGGGTAAGAGATGCCATGGAACTGGAATAACTGTAATGAAAGAAAAGATGCATTATACAGAGACTTGGAGAAGATATTTAAGATATAATACCAATGAGAATCGGAGAAAACATTTACTTACTATTTAAGAAGATGTGAGCAGAGGGAAAGAACGTGTGTTGCATTGGGAAGGGGTTTTAAAGGAAGTGAAATATATTTTTTCACCAAGAGGAAATTCAGTTTTTCATCAAGGGGTTTTGTTTCGAGGAGCTATAATTTATATTTAGATTTAATTAAAATCCATTCATTTTTAGATTAACCAACAGCATTAATTGATGTGTTACGACTGAAATTACATTTTAGACTCTAGCGGGGTTTTTCTATAAGAATGTGAGGGATGGATCGGCGTCATGCGGTGAAGACAAGATGTATCTTGAAGAAATTATAGTAGAAAAGGCTTTTTCGTAGATTTTAAGAAGCACCTCAAGGATATTTATTCTCATCCACCTCTCTTTTCTCATAGATATGTATGTTTACTCATTTGATGATAACTGCTTCTTATTCTTTCGGATAGAATTTTGTGGAATATTTACTAGCTGCGTATAGATTAACCGTTGACATGCAACTATTCACTTCACCTTTCCTTAGGTTTTGGCTTCGCCTTCCTCCGGGGCATTTTTGTTACATGCACCTCTCTTTATAGGTTGATTTTTATCATTGTTACAGAGTAGTGTTAATGATCATTATTTCTCATTGCATCACAGTTAGATACTATTTCATTTGGAACGTAAGATGCGTTTAATTTATTATGTATTATTATTGTATCATGAGTCGTCTACCTGCAGGAATTGGACCTGGCATAAAGTATTTGGCTATTTTTTCTTGTTTATCTCATATAAATGGCCACTTTCATAATTATTCTTAGCCATTTTTAGGTTTTGGTAGAATCCGAAAAACTGCTGGTCACTTAGGGGGCTTTGGCGTTTTATTAGGGGTTTCGAGACACCTATGCCGCTAAACCCTGAATAATAAAGCACTATAGAACCTAGCAGCCCTCAAATAACCATTTTTCAGTTCGATAAACCTGTTTTTTTCCATCATTCACTTCAATATCGCAAATGCCCTCTACCATACTTACCCAATAATCTTGTACAGCATTCAGATTCCCATTGCCTATCAATATTTAGCAATTTCGTTTGACTTAACATATTAAATACGAGTATTATAATTTCAATTTGAATAACTATTTGACTTCTATGAGGCTTTACTAGGTCAAAATGTAGCAAAAAAAGTTAAATGGCCACAGTATTATTTTTGAGGATTTTGGATTTTTTCGATATATTCATAATTGTCTCAATATTTAATTAATTTGGAAGTTAAAAATAACAGATACATGATTGTTAATTTTTACCGTGATCTAAGTATGAATTTTGTAAGTAAAAAAGTTAGTTCAATCGGATATTTTTTATAATGTGATGAGTTTTCAACATATCTCATTAAAATAAATGTTTCTATTTACATCCAAGTAAATTTTTAAAGACAAACAGAATTTCAACTGTTTTAACTTGTTATAAAGGTGCCCGATTCATCTTGTTGAGAGTTATATCAATGGATTTAGTACTCCATTTCGGCAATGTGAATGTTAATATTATAATGTTAATATAATATTGTATCTCTCTTTGTGTGGCAATAAATATTTTTAAACGGCCTTTAATACCCGTGTACTACATATAGTTCCATGAAATGATCTACAGATGTTTTAACTAGGTTCAGCAGAAAGGCCTCCCCCATTCTCTTATCTTTGGGCAAGTTTTTCCTGAATGTCTTTTGCAATCCACCCCAAACAGATCTGGAACATTTTCCAAACCGACGTTTCCATCGGGATCACAGGAAAGGAATATTTTAATGCATCGTGTTATTTTCATATTTACCCTCTTTTTTCGTTTTTCTCCCTCCTTTATCCGGATAAAGTTGGCGTATCTGAATTTCGAATCGTACCTTGTTACACCTTCGCCTTAAAGAGCGCAGGCTATCGAGACAGGTACCCCCCCCGCCTCTTTTATTTTTTCTTCGTAATATTATTCTCATGAATCGCGATATTTAAAAAGAGCATGACAGCTCGCGCAGTCATTTTGACCAATAGTGTTTTAATATGAGGCTATTGGAGGAAATATTCTGAAGGGAAACATTTTCCGCGCAACCGACCGTCACACCACTGATTGGGTCCCCTTTTTAGGAAAGGAATATTTTAATACACCGTTTCATGTTAATGTTACTCCCTTTGAAAGGTGATTGGTTATCCTAGCATTCCCATGCTATGGCGATGCTAGAGATCACCAATCACCTTTAATACATCGTCTGTCTTTCTGTTAGGAAGTGTATTCAAAACTCATTTTTTTCTTTTATATAACTATTATGAAAATGCCAACAATTTGCTGTTGATTATAAAGGTCATGATACAGTCTCAGAGACTATATTGAGAGGATACTGAATTTGAATTGATACTTTGAACAACGTAGTAATTGCCTCTACTTCATGACAGCTAAGAACGCATTCATGAAGAAGAGGCAATTTCTATGTTCAGAGAACCTAAGCCTGGAAACAAGGAAGTAATTGGCCAAAAGTCTTTTGTGTGGAGAGTGGCGCTCTATGGTTCCGAGAGTTGGAACATTGGAAAAGTCGACCAGCAGAATAGAAGCCTTTGAAACATGGTGGTGGAGGAGCATGATGAAGATTAAATGGATAGACAAAGCAAGGAATGAGAAAGTATATAGAAGAGCAGGCGATTTTTGTGTCAAGTAACTTTGGACTAAAATGTACAGAAGTGTGTAGTGCCAGTAGCCTTCGAAAATTCACCCTTACCCTTCAATTATTCGGCATTTAATCACTTATAAATATTAAAAATGTTGTTAATTTTTTGAGCGGTATTTTCAAGACTATATCCGGTCACAGCACGTTATTATTTAAAACAAAATCATATAAATATTGCTTAAATAAGGCAAACAAAATTTTTATTATTGAGGAACTCGTAATTTAATGTCAATAGATTTTAATGTGGGAACTCCCAATTTTCCTAGTTATTTCCCCTGTTTTTTGGAAAATTTATAAAGACTTGGTGATTGAGACTTGTTGAATAGTTATATTGCAGTATAGACTTCTGATGAAAAAATCTCGTCCTTCAAATATAATTCTGAGAGTTTCAAAGACACCCAAAAGTGTGGATGGTGCAATGAAACTATTGTAATTAGTGTGTACCGGAGAAAAGCGAATCAATTTGGGTTTAGAAATATGGAGACTATACTCCATTGATGATAAGTTGAAAAGAAATAAAATATATATTCCAGAAATCTACGTATTGAAGATTGAAAAAAACCATGTGGTATGCTGAATACCAATTTCTGTGTGTTGAATTAATCATGGTAATGCAATATTGGAATGAAAATGTTAACTGATATGATTATTGACTTGTATAGCTATTTTAATTGAATATTTTAGAGATATGAGAGACGATATTGTATCCATTTGGGATATTTAGTTTTTAACATTATTAAGTATTTCTTATTTAAAGCTTTATGGATTGTATTAGTTTTCAAGATTTATTTTTGGTTAAAGTAATTTTTAAATGGCATTTATATTTGTATAAGCTTATATCTGTTTACATATCAACAATAATAATGTTCGTGACATATTATGTTACACAATTTACCTTACTGATGGATGGCACTGCATAAAAAAGAGCCGAGGTTAATCCATGAAACAGCCAATCCCCACCATAGTTCGGCTTAGTTAATGCATAAAATGTCATAGGTATGAACTAGTTCACCAGATTTTCAAGAGACTTAGAAAAAATTGATTGGCCCTTAATTATCATTTATGTTCTCAAAATAGAGTTTCTGCCAATTTTTATGAAAAGATAATTGTATTCCTTAGATTTACGATTTAGGTTATCTTGTTCTGTTCAGAATCATAGGTGCAGATTTACGAAAGAAAAGTATACTTAGTTCAAATGGTACAGAAGTTATCACTTTTTTCATAAATTTTAATGAAGCAAATGGCGACATATCCTACTGAAGACTATTTCCTATATTCTTTTTTACAGTATTTTTCTTTCCTGGAAATACCTAAATATGCATAATGCAATATATTCATGATACATATGTATATTACTTCAGTGGGGTTGGCACACACCCATGAAGGGTATTTTTATTATCCTTCAGGGTATTCTTGGAGATTTTCCATAATTATTTACCTCTTTTAAGCTGAAAATATTGATTATTTATGCCATATTAATCACACCGCATGAGATAAATCGCATTAAATATGTGAAGAAAACAATTTCAATTGCAAGATTGTTTTAGACCAATTCTAAACTGGGAATACTTGTATGACATCGAGAGCGTGGTAGGGGAGTGATCCGAATTCTCAGAAATAAAATATACTTTATTGTTTATCCATGTCTATGTTTTTATTTTATTATATTCATACGAAGCAATGATCACAATATTAATTTAATTAGATATAATTATTTAGTAGTTACCATATTTGTGATAGATGTCATTATTTTCCATTTAAAGGAATTATTATTAATGAGACACAAGCATGACCATGCGTTAATCTACGATACTTTAATTATGTTGTCCACTAATTATGTCCTCTCGTAAACGAGAACATAAACTTGAATGGATCGAGGGAGATTAATTTTCAGAACTATCTAATCGTTGGAGGTATATAATTTGACCCACTTTATGATGGTAGGAGGCCTGGTTTAAAAATACCGTGTGAATTTCCAAAAATGGGTTATTCCGATATGCAAATTAATGGCATAAATGGACAATTTATCGTTAAATCACCAAAAACTGCATCCAAAATGAAATAAAACGTGCATATTTTTGGCATAAAGAATTTTACCGAACGGAAGAACATGCATAGAAGATAGCCACCTTCTTCAGACAACATGAAAATTAGGAATTGCACATTTTATCATCTAAATATTTATTCCACAATTAAATTATATTATTTTTCGGAAAAAAATTATTAGATTACAAATTTATGATGATAAAATGATTGGGATGCTTTTAAAGGAAATTAGTACCGGATTTTTTCCAAAATTAACGTGAATTTATCAAAAAAATGATAGCTTAATATTCATTCGGCAGAATGAGATTTGGAATTGATATGTGTGCTTTCAACGGTACATAGCAGATGCACTATATCCTTCTATTTCAATGTGGCAGCTCTCGAAATCTCCTATTCAATGTGAACCTCTTCATTCCATTAACCTGAACCTGTGCCCAACGTAATTAATCTTTCAAACCTCTTAGAGATTTACCCAAATTCGTTTAAAATATTTGAATTTCTACCAGGTCTATTTTATGGGATCCAAACGCAGCCTTTGTATTTCTTAAAAACTTTATTTTTTCGTCATCATACAGGATTGAGTCTGACCCGTATGATTAACCCATTGATGAACACCTGCCTCAGTAATACATTTTGTAACGAAAGCGATTCTCAGATCGTTAAGCCAAATAAAACTTTAAAAAAATTAAGGTTTGAATGAGTTGTTCAGTTCCCTCTCTACTTTCATTCCTATCAGCATACCTTTCTATGCTTCTCTCTTAATTTCTCCGCGCCATGGGTGAAGAGGATAAGAGTTGTTATCGTTAACAATGGCCACACAAGCTATTGAGCTCCGAAAAGCAAAACTACGGTGCTGGCATCAAAGGCGATAAAATTCAGTTCAGAAATATACATGGGAAGCAATAGAAAATGTTGTTTACATTTGATAAGCCGGATCCGGATAAGGTAATTGTGGATTATCCATTCCCATTGCACCCGTGATATTTACGTTTATTTTTGGCCAGTCACTGCGTCTACAATAGTTCAAATAAACGCTTAAAAAGCTCAAAAGTGTTCTCTAAGCAGTTATGTATATTATATTGATAACATATATATATATATATATATATATATATATATATATATATATATATATATATATATATATATATATATATATATACATAATAATTTATATATAGCGGCAAATTGCAACGCAAAGAGATTCGACCTGAAGACGCCTCAAGGACTGGGGGCGAAACAGTTGTCCATCAACTCATCTACGCGACGATAACTGTCGGAAGCAGTATGAATTTACGTATCAGATAGACATCGCTGAAGCCTGATAATTAATTGGAAAATATCATGCATGAGAGAGTGAGATTACCCATAAACAGGTTATCCCTCTGCAAAGTGAGATGGAAAGGTAGCGGGGGTCATTGGAGCGATAGTTACAAGTAATATATAACAGTATGACTGGTAGTCAACCTGTGGCAGTTTGAGGTAGGAGTAAGTCTGCGGATGAAGATAATTGTTGTCGGTTAACTACTGGTTTAAGTCGGTACTGGGATAAACGCAAGCTACCAAACGGTACAGCGACAATTTTTTGCATCTCGTAACAGTACTCAACCCAATATTCCTAGCTACAATTCCGCTACTACCTTCCTACCTTCTACTCTACCTTCCTTGCTTCACTCCGTTGAAGCTCTCTATCCGATTTGTACCCCTCTTTTGCCTAACGTTGTCCCCTCTATTACGAGTACAGTCTTCAACTTCCCATTGTCAATCACAATACTCCGTACCCATATTTCCTACTTCTTTTGGATATCTCCCAGCAATCCCCTTTCCTCCCCCTCACCCTAATTATTCCAACTGAAGAGGATTTATTTCAGTGTTGATAGAAAATGTTGCCTTTTTCAATCTTTTTCTAATATTGTATGAATAATTTTTCTTCAAGACGACAGGTATTTAGTTTTCAGCACCGATTTTTCTACCTCCTTTCACCAATTACCTCAAGGGCTGTATGGAAATATTTCGGAAAAGGAAACAAATATGTGTAAGTTGTGCAATTCTAGAATTAACTTTCTCTAATATGCCTAGTTAGTTACAGTGTGGGCTAACTAATTTGAAATGACACTTTTCCTAAATGTTGCATCGCATTTACTAATAAATCGTCTCGTAAAACCTGGTTTTAATTTCTTTTCACCCCTGTTCTTCTATTGCCTGCTGAGTATGAACTGGTGAATGTTAAGAAACTGCATTGACTTAAGTAGTTCTAAACTTTCTAGTATAATTTCCATATTGCATTACATCACTTTCAAATAACACTATTATATCTCCTCTATTGAAAGGAATGACGCCGTATTTTCTTCGTGTAGCAGTTCACAGTTTTTTAAAAATATTCTTTGACTGTATTGTAGTTATCTTCTGGGAAATAGACAAACTTATTAGCTCATATTAGAAGGTTATCAATATTTCTTCATTTCATATTAAATCATGCTAAAATTTGCCTAATGACTCTTCAGAGTT
This sequence comes from Hetaerina americana, assembly GCF_022747635.1. Lineage (NCBI taxonomy): Eukaryota > Metazoa > Arthropoda > Insecta > Odonata > Calopterygidae > Hetaerina > Hetaerina americana. The sequence continues at coordinate 14,490,827 of NW_027287427.1, forward strand.
CTGTTTTATTTTCTACAGAAGTAAAAATAATTTATTTGTGTTTTTGAGATGAGTGAAAATTACCAACATTTTCGTGAATTTTGGTAATTTTTAGGTAAGCTACCATCGGCCAAATTTTATACTTCTCTATTGGAAAAATCTCGTTATATTATCAGTTCAGCCTCTCGTGACTGTTATAAAGTGGTACGAAAGACGTTTATCACAAAAGAACTGCTGCATGCATGCTAAAATATGTTTAGAGGGCGCGTATCTCTCATCGGCCATTGTGAATAGTTTCTCAAGTCGTTTTAGCAGTTTTTCCAGCAAATCCAGGTCGAAAGAATTTTTTCATTTTGTGTGGTTTTCCTTTAGTCTTTGTTCTTACTGAGCCGTTGGGTGCAATTGTTTGGAAGGAAAAATAGGACTCATGCTTTGGGAAACAGCACGACCCAGTCTCGTTCTGCACGCTGCCGTAGCTTACGGCGAATTCCAATTCTTGGTGCATGAAAGAAAAACCGTCTTGGACTACATTTAAATATAGATTTTAGGGCGGGGGGGAAAGATAGCGGCGTTGTTTTTCTTTCAGTCTTTTCAGAATTACGTGAAATATCTGGGTTTTTTATCGGTCATTGTCTCCGATAGGCTCATTTTTATTTTTATGGCATTTTCTAATCGATTAATTCCATTGCCCTCCTTCTTTCGTGAGGTGTATTTATTTCACATTGAGTGACTATTGTTTCATGTCATCCACTGTTGCTATTGGTTTATTCATGACATGATGACATCTTCAATATTTGCAGTGGAAAAACGGTAGGTTAGCAAGCTAGGGAAGCCCTTCCTACAAACGAGGCGGGCGAAAAGGTAAAGGCGATAGAGGCAAAAGTAACATATGGCTTTCGGAACATTAAAGCGTCCAATAAATTACGGTTCACAAATTTAGAGTACAGATTGATATAATATTCTTTTTTAAACACAAGAGAGTTATTATAGGTTAAATTTTTGTTAACACATAAACGGTCAGTCATCGGTTATTTTAGTACGTTCACCAGTTCAGACTATCTTTATTAAAGTCTCTTGTAGACTTCTTTTATTCATTTATAAGTTAAAGAGCCGGCTGTACCTCCTTCTATAATGTGGATGAATGCATACTACTTTGTGTGTGTGCTTGACAAATATGCTATCTGTTAACTTTTGAGTTTCAAATGCAATTTAATGCAAAATAAACATGATTCGTTTTTCAGTTGTCTCATTTCATATCTTCAAACGTTGAAATAAGTAATTATGTTCTGACAGTTCTAGATGGTTCATCCAGATTTCATACTTTAATTATAAGAGATATTCAAGTCTATGGAGTCCTTCTATGCGCAACTAAATTGGGAACAGTGAAGTCTTCACAAGTTTTCCACTGGTTCAGGAATTCAGATGTCTTGAAGAAACGTGCGACTTCACTAGAAAGACTTCATTAGAATCGTGCACCGGGAAAGCACCAAATCTTACTAATTGGGAACAGTTAGTTAGAAATAAATAAAATTGAAAATTCAAATTATGGTAGCTCAAGTCATTTATTTATATCTTGACTTTTATGTTCCATTTATATGAGCTTTTTTATTAGATTGTATCGTATAATCGGTATTTCAGACCCTGAGAAAGCCTTTTTAATTAAGTTTTTTATCTACGAATTGTTCCCATTTCAATTGCGAAGAAAAGTTCATTTTCTGAATTTGATTTGATTTTGCAGGTATTCTGATTTCTATTTTTACTACGGTATTTTTCACTCACATAAATGCATATCCTTTCTTGTAATCATTTCAAGTTAATTGTTGCTGTTCCATTAAGGGAATGTAGTATATTACAGGGTCTACCATAAAATTAATGCGCATTGTCTGGGAAAAATAGATTTATATATCGTATTTGTAGAAATGCTTAAAATTCTACATGACTAAAATATTGCCCATTAATTTTATAAAAATTGTTGATTTTATTTTACAAAACTGTTTATGCAATAATATAAATCAATTATCAAAAAACTTTGTTTTTTGTTTCCACGTTTACAAGATTCTTCGTTGCGATGACGCTACTGAATTAAATAAATGATTCAGACATAACACATTCTAAATGAGATTAAACCGTTGTTCTGTCATTTTCTTTGCTGACATAAACGATTTAGTTACGTTAAAAAAGAGAATGTTGAATACACTCTCTACTGCACTCTTATAGATCAAGAATTAGTAGAAAGATAGGGTAAATCTAGATCCAAAATATTATTGATGGAAAAGAGACGAAGAAAATTTCTTGATGAGAAGGGAAATTACTTCTCCTCCCTTTCACTTTACAATTGTTTTTCTCTCTAAGAGCATCCAACCCAGTTTAACAGCCAGTGACATTACTCTTCGAGGCCAGAATAGATGCAAGTGGAAATTTGCGTAATTAAGGTACAGAGTAATCCGTACAAATGGTTATCGCGCGGTCGTTGTTACGTAATTTCATCTTGGTCTTGACCTCCAAATTAATTGACATATTTTTTCGTGAATGCACTTGCATTTTTATGATTTATATTATCCACATTAAGTATTATTTTGAAACTTAAATATTCCCGTGATAATTATATGATATATTTCTAAATAATGAATATTTATGCTCAATACGGGACTTGTTGACCAAGCAGTCTCGCCACAAAAGAGGACTTTGTACACTTGGGCTCTCCCCGTTCGGCACCCAGTACATATCCTTATCTCTATTCATTCAACAAATACACTAAATCTGTACATTTTAGTACTATTTGTGTCAGGTGCTACCTATAGCGAGTACAACAGCCATATTGAATAGCATTATCCAAATGGCACGTGAAGGGAGCGATATAATAAAGAGGACGAAAGATGTTTGCATTGGGGGGAAGTTCTCCTCGGCGGTTTTGCTCGTCGTTGGTGCTTGAGTGAGGAGGAATGAAACGAGAAATGTTTTATAGCGCGAGGTAAGGCCTAAAATGAGAGGTGGGGTGGTTGTTGGTCGGATGAGAGAACGAGCTAGACCAAGGGGTGAAGTTCGCAGAGGAAGACTAACAGGAAAAAACGAATGGAGCATACGTCCCAGTACGCGAATGTGAATATAGGTCGAGCCTTTTTTTTTAAAGATCTTTTTTTCCCCTTCATTGTTCCCTAGCGTACGAAACGAGGGTGAATACAACTATATTTTTATTGGATAACGCTCCGCGAATTGAACTGTGGGTTCCATGTTTTTTTTCGTAATAATGTACGACTACTAATGCTCTCCTATTGTTGTCACAGTATCCATATTGGGCATGTTTTCTTTCTCAAAGTAATTATTTTAGCTTTCTTTTATAACAGTATTTAGAGAGTTAATTTGAATAAAAGTCTCCGTTTGCTTACAAAAGGAAAAGAAACTTAATTGCATTTTCTGCATATGCAACGTATGAGTTCTTATCCAAACCGCTTCTTGGCTTCCTACCGTAGTGATGGCAACCATAATATGTGCAACACTTTCTGACTCTAAAATTGAATTTATCATTAGTTGTCATTTGGTTCAATAATCTTAAAAGTTTTCATGCAAGATTTCATGTTAACAAATTGCGGTTCTTCAAATATACAATATATACACGCCATTCATTAAATGACATTCCTGGAAATGAATTTTCTGATTAAAAATTATACTTATTTTAGTTTAGTGAACTCGGTATTCACCTGGCTCTTTCCCAGAACAATCTTTCGTATAAATAATAAAATTCTGTATCGAAAACTTATGTTTTCCATCAAAGTGCTCAGATTCATTCTTATTTTGTCCCCTCACGTATTCATCCTACTTGTATTAATTTTAGAAGGAATATCACAATATTCTTTGACCATTGAATAGGTCATCAGCCATTATATTTCTATCAATGAGGGTTTTTTTCTAACTTACTATTCACACCTTTTTCACTGAGTTTCTCAGAGACTTAAATCTCAATTATTACATCAACATCAATGCAACAATTTTTGTGAGGTAGGGTATCGGCTATACCGCGAGAGTGTTTTGTGAGACATAATGTCATTAAACGGGTGAATTTTCTCTCTTATCGAAAATATCCTCATTTACATTTTTAATTTTACGAACGATTACATCAACATGCCGCTCTTTAGAAATAAAAACCCTCGTTAGTAAATGCTTCATGGTTTCATGTTGACAAGCTCGCCACCATATTTCCATTGAAGGTAAACCGAAATTTCATTAAGTTATTTAAATAGATATGTTTTGCACAAATTCAGTTTTTAATTCTACAGGACGTGATAAAAAAAAAGACCGAACTAATTTTATTCTGTAGAAACCGTTCAATGGATCGCAACGTGACACAGAGCGCCATCTGGCGACCCATCTGACGACTGAAACTAGAGGTGGCGTTTGTTTACGTCGAGTTGTTACGCAGCAGCAGCGCTACGTGTCTTAACCTGTTCGTCGCCGCGTGCAACGCTAGTAATGACGGAGCTAGAGGAACAGCGTGTGTGCGTGGAAGTTTGCTTCAAACTTGGCAAATGCTACGGAGATATTTGGAATGATTTAGCAAGCCTTTATTAATGAAGCTATGAGTCGGAGACAGTGTTTTGAGTGGTACAGTCGTTTTAAATCCGGCAGAACCTCGGCAGATGAAGATTCGCCAACTGGGCGGCTTTCTGCTTCGACAAACCCCAACCATGTCAAATCAGCGAACCATTTGGTTCTGGAAAATCGCCGTTTGATTGTTAGAGAGATGGCCGAGGTATTGAACATTAGTTTTGGATACTGTCAGACAATTTTGACAAACATTTTAGGCATGACGCGCGTTGCATCATAATTCGTCCCGCGGGGCTGACTAATGAACAGAGACAAAACCGTGTGGAAAAATGTGGGGAACTCCTGGATCGAGTCGATTCCGATCTAAAATTTCTTTAAACCTTCTTTTTGTTTTCAAAGTTTAAATTAACCTTGAAAGGGCGTCGATTCAAATCTATTGCGGACATTAAAACTAATTGTATGGCAGATCTGAATAGGGTATCCATATTCAGATCAGGAGGATCCCGAGAGCGGCTTACCAGGCAGGGTTGGAGAGCTGGAAGAAACGTTGGCAAAGGTGTGTCGTCAGCCAAGGCATGGAAGTTGAGAGCGACAAGTTCGATCAAGCTGTATCCGTCAAAATAAAACATTTATTTAATCAATCCTTTCTTTTTTTGATCACACCTTGTATAGAGCTTTGTATTACGACGGTAGATGCACGGTTGGCCCAAAAAAATGTGGAATATTTTTTTTCCCGCCAACGTGGACGGCTTAGGAGTGATGATTTCTGAAGAGATAGATCATGGGAGGTTTGGGAAACGACGTGACCCACGTCAGTTTTCTGTGGGGCTTTACACTGCTCTGAGCAATACAAAACTAGACCGCCGTTTGAGGGTTGCTTCACGAATTCACAGTGCCACGTTCCATGGACCAACATTACGCGATAAAATTTTGAACTTTGTGCTAAGCCCCAAAATTCGTGTTCGGAAAGTACAGTAATGTGTTGAGGAATGGTTTTCTGCTCGTCAAGACAGGATGTCCCGGGAGGATAGAGAGGAGGTTGAAGATTAGTAATGCCCTTGACATCAATCAATGACACAGTGTGATGAACATGTACATAAAGTGAGACACCTTCTCAATTCTGATTGACCCCCAAGTGTCAGAATGTTAACAGAAGAGTGAAATATTCAGAAACCCCTCTGCATTGCATTCTTACAGAAGATGTAGCCATAAGACAGGTGTGCCAAGATGGTCCCCTAGGTGCTGTGGCGTGACTGCTTGTGTGATAATCCTGCCTTTGACCTTTCGGACCACGGTGAAGGTGACCAGATTTTTTTAGATTGGGATGTTACTTATATGCTGGTTCTCAGCCAAAAATGGGTCCTCGGTCCATGAAATAAAGGAAGCAGTTAAAAATATTTCGGGTTATGCTAATAAAAGTCAGGAATGGTCTGGTGTAAACTAATGATACCGTTCACTAGTTAAAACAAAAAATAATGTTATAATGGGGAAAATAATGTGTTCTTTACTTAATTTCATATGTCACTCAGCGTAGTAGACATGCGACAGTCGTATATTTCGTAAAAAAGTTTGCAGCATTAGACGCAAATATTCAAAACTTTATAGAACTTTACACAAGAATAAATCTTTTTCAATTTCTCCTTCAAACAATTTCTACTCTGGTGTTTACCTGCATAAAATCAGCCGCTTGAGGGATTTCATCTTTGAACGATTGATGAGTTAATCTCCGAAACTTGGGTTTTTGGACTTTTTGTTAAATTACATTGAATTTACCTTGTGCATCTGAGCCAAGATTTGTGAAATATAGGTAATATTCCAATATTAGCAAATTTTGTAATATTATCGTTTTTGTCAAACGTTTTGCTGCTCATCAATGACAGAAATTGTTTTTCAAATAACCTGGTATGCTTGTGATGGTACATTTGTAATGAGGTAACTTTTAAAGGGATGCTGAACTCCATTCTAACCTGCCAAAATTATGGAATAAATTTTATTATATATAACTCGAGCGAATCATTGTTAGTAACTTTTAAAATAATGGATGATGCCTAAAATTACGGGATGTAGGAATACGCCCGGTTAGGATGAATAACATGATATTTAGATTTTTGGAAAATACAGAAGGAATATTTGGAGGATTTATGTAAAATGAATATCTACACTAGGAAAGGAGTTTTCGATTAAAGATATACTAATTGACCTTTTGTACATTGCTAATCGGAAAAATTATCTCCAGCAAAAATAGTAAGATTCTGTGATTGGATAGACTGGATAAACGGCGAAATTAAACCATCCAATTGCGGCGTCACCCATATCTTGGCTACTCCGTTTTAGGAGTACAGTTTTTTGTGCAACAATTTCAGAGTGTAAAAATCATTCGCCTTGACTGGGATTCGAACCCAGATCCCTCGATATCCGGTCGAGTGCTTTAGCCACTAAAGCTACCGAGGCGTCCTATTAAACTCTGAAAATTTAGGGCTTTTAAAGGAACTAGATGTTGTGACGAAATGCCGTACATACAATGTCACAGGCATTCGTATTCGTGCGCGAGGCGCCACATACAAGGGCGTAAACATTGAAACGTCGATTTTTGATTAAGTAGGGGCTAAAAATAATTAATTATTTACATTTAGAGACAATTATTTGATTTATTGGTTGTTAAAGTTTAAATATAGCCTTTTAAAAATATACCACGTATGATTAATGTCTAATGACTAATGAGTAATGAAACGAAAGAAAATTGCATTAAATATATTCTAATTAACTTAGGCATGTCGTCAAAATAAAATATTAATACATTTCCATTCGAAATTATAATTGCGTCGGATAAATTACTGAAGTAAGTAGGTTTAACGTTTTTGCATGGTATAAAGTGTAATCAACATATGATTTTCAATGAATTTGTACCAAAGAGTCTTGGGTCATGTTTATAATAGCTGAATTTATTGTTTTTAAAATAATCACAATAAGTAATACCTCAATTCAATAGAGGACGCTATTAATAAAAAGAATTTTCTGCAGTTTATTATGAAATACACCTTCGTTTTAATATATCTCTATAAATGAGAGAAAACTAGAAAACAGACATGACTGTTATGAAAACTAAATTAGATATGGAAAGAAATGAAGGACCTTATTTATTTTTTTATTTATTCAGTATTAGTCCGAAGACAGCACATTTTGGCCTTTACATCGAACTATTAACAACGATAGCAATGGTCACATTTACAAACGCCCAAGCCCTAGATGGAGGGAAAGTCACCCAGGGGGGAATCGAACCCGCGACCCTTGGAATGACAGACAAGGACGTTACCCCGCCGCCACCGGGGTCAGCTTATGTCGAAAATAATATATAGTGAACTTCTAACAAACTCTTATGGGGTTGTTCAAGGGAATAAAAAATAATATACTTATAAATAGCCATAGAAACACGTACAATAGGTGAAAATACTGTTTTGCCTTTTGTTACCCAACTGTATGTAATATAGAAGTTTCAACAAATGAAATTTTATGTGTAATAAAAAGGTATTTAATCATAAAACTGCCTAAAATAATATTCAACCAGTTTCACGATACCTATTCTGCATTATATTAAAAATATCTTGAAACCAATAACCTCTTTGGTTAAGAAGGAACTTCGTTTTTGGAAATCCTTCATGTGAGGAAATTGGTGGTTCCATGGTAAAGTATATATGCCGTTGGGATTTATTTTCAAAACTTAAATAATTTGAATCGTTGAAGTACATTTCCTTGGCTAATAAATTGAATTATTTAATGCATATTTTTGTTGTGACCACAAGTAGTAGGCCAACTTATTTCAGGAGAAGAATTTCTTATCAATAATGAAAAATAATGTATTTCAATAATGTTACAATTACCATCCTATACACTCTGCAAGTACCTTCATTGGGCATGCCCTCGTCATTTCAACCTCTCAACTGGGAAACTTAACGGCGCTTATGCTGGCGCAAAACATATATGCACACCATAAGGGCACTATACTACATTTGTGCATATGTGTTTTCCAGTGCAAACAATAAAATACCCAGAACCCTCTGCTTTCACATTTTATTCCATTAGTTGCCCCCGAGGCTTACCTACATCCTCTCAGTTTGGCGGATCTCGAGGTCCGAGAAATTCCCCCGGGACTGAAGGACCAAGCATGGCTGCTCAAACGCACACACAAGCACGACCTACCACCACTTCATATATTTTTTTGCTTCCAGGCGTCCTTTGTCCCCCTCGTCCTCCCTTCTCTCATTCCCCCTATCCACCTCTCTTTTGCTCCCTCCAGCGCGTGCGATTGGTTAGCTCCCTTCCATCCACCTCCCCCTCCATCCATGCCTCTTTCAAGCCATGCCTCTTCCCTCTGCCAAACTAGCGCAAATATTTGACAGGACCACCCCCGCCCCTCTTCTTGTTGGTAGTCGACCGTCGAATGTTTCCCTACCCTTGCTGCCACCCGAAATTCATTTCTGCTCCTTCACTACCTCCCCCGTGAGGAATAGCTTATGAAAAATCTTTATCTCGCATTATTGCGACCACGTAGACCGGTTCTTATTGTTGTTAAGACGAAAGTCCGTCCATACAATATTTTCGGAAGCGAGTTTTTTTTCATGATATGAAAGTTTCATATTTGACGAGTTTCTATTACATTTTTATTTCTATGTTCATATTTGAGATTTTTTTTCCAATAAGATTGGGAGTTATTTTGTTATTTCATACGGTGCAAATAGTACTTGGCGGTGTCACATGGGTAATATTTCACGATATATTTCTAGTTTACTCGTGACCCCAAATCATAAATTATCCATCGTAATGAATGTATCAAATTCTTTTTATTATAAATACCATTTGGTCACTTACTGATATTCATGAAGGTTAAACAAATTTGCAGAACATTTTTGCTTAAAAGTCAAATTTATTGCCAGCTGTTATAAAAATATGGTTAATTTAATAAAACACAAGATTCATTATTTTTTAAATCCTAAGTTAGAGACAGCTGATTTCAATCTTATTTTTCTTCTGATGGTTCCTTTTATTTATACTCCTTTATTTTGCTCTATTTTGTTGCCCTATGGTTTACTCGAACATGTTTTACCTTCAGTGTTTCACTTATTGTAGTTTCTTATTCATTCACGGTGCCAATTTTCATTTCCCTCTTTCCAAGTTATTTCCGTATTTTTTTCTCCTCGAGGCTTTTGTAAACTTTGCATTTATCACTTTTTATGCAAACTTTATTTTCATTATGCACCCTACAACTCCATTCTAAATTATGTTTTGTGTATAAATGCATGTTATTAATTAAGTTGGAGGAGTTTTAAAAGAACAGAATTGTTGGTTCTAAATGTAGCATTTTAATTGCAAAAATACATTGCTCATCTGGGATTCAATATTAAGTGCATAAATATTCTGAAAAAATGTGGTATGGTTTATTAGCTAAGTTTTCCCATTCAACGATGAGAAAAATATGAAGCTGAAATAATATTATTTCTAAGGAAAACAGGAGAATGAAATGCCATGATACCTCGAGAGTATAGGTTATTATTGCGACGAACAAGTTATTGAACTATGCGCTGTTTTTACTTATCTTAAATATTTGAACATTTTAAATGGCTCGTTCGATTTCAGTAGCGTTAATATTTCTCGTATTTTTAATTGCATGTGTGCTATTCCTCTTGGCTTTTGATTAAAAAGGAATAATTTGTTTTAAAGCGCCCACTCTAACTCAGCATTAGTATATTAATAATATATTTTTCCGTAATTTGTACTTATTCGTTTCTATTTCAGTTTCTCAGTTCTCGTTACATACTTTGCTCCTTCTGGTTGATGATATGAATGACGCTTTCTTTCATATCTTTGCTGAGCAACTCTCTATTTATTGGGTTAATTATTCCTTAAATTTACATAAATAACTCCATTTTAAGATTCCTGCTGAATGTTTTTCTTGTACACCTATTCTTTTTTGACAGAATGTTTTGCCCTAAAATGATGCTGTAAATCTATTTTATTTATTTCTATTTTTTGGCCAAAACTTTTCGAATATCAAGCCATGTTGGTTAAAGAAAGAAAGAGTTAAAAAACATATTTGATGAAAGCAATATTCTGGCGATTAAAGTTAAGAATATTATGACTTAGATGATATTTTAATGAAATCTAATTTTAGTGTAGATTGAATTCCATAATTATTCACTAGTTTTTTTGGCCTGGTTACTTCAAATTTGTGTTTAAGGATAGTTTTGGTTTTTTTCTTAATGCATAGTATGGAAAAGGAAAGGCGTGCATACCTTTGCCCGCAATCAACGAATTATTTATTTCTCAATGTTTAAATAATCTTATATGATTTACAATTACATTTAACACTGTTTATCAATGCAAATAGGTTTTTAATTATTAGGTTAAATGATCCAAAACTAATGGAATTGGTCGTATTTAAATAGGGTATCTGCGTAAAATCTCCTTTGTTAGCAAAGCTCACGTAGCCGACCGAGTTTCCTTATCGCTCAAGTTTCATTTCTTTCTTAAGCACACGTGTATGTCACTGAATTCATTCTTATCTTGCCTCTGAACAGCCATCGAATATTACGGTATTGATGTAAAGTGCTCTGCATCATTCAGCCATTATTCCACATGTTGTATTTTTATTTATTTTTATATATCATAATGAAATCACGGTGGGCATATCGTATCTCTGCTTCCGCTCTCTTTAGCATCAATTAACTGAATTCGTTCCGTCAGAGAAAAGTGAGGCTCAAGATATTTCAATTTATTTTTCGAATTTTCTTGATGAGTTCTCGATTTTGTACACAAAATAGTGGTACGACAATGCGTTCTCTGGACTATGATACATTTATATGATAAATCATTGGATTATTTTTTAAAGAACATTTTTGAAAACAGGATAATTCTGTAAATTTGAAGTTTATTTTTCAGGATACTAATATGATTCATGGATATATATATATATATATATATATATATATATATATATATATATATATATATATATATAATCTTACTGTCGACCTGATCCTTAAGTTTATCCGTAATACTAAAGTCAACAGCCAAGCTGTGTCCCTTGAGATAACGGAAGGATAGAGGTTCAGCTTGCAGGGCTGGTCAATATCTCGCCGGTGTTTTTAGATAGGGAAACAGACCAACATTTATGACGCTCAACCGTTTTAACAACCTCAGCGAGCGGAATGATCTGAATCGTGCCTTAAGCTATCGAACGCGTTATTCATGTGTGGGCAGAATACCCGAAACATCAGATAAATCGTCATGAGATGCCGTAAAGGGGTACTAAAGGTCATTTCATATCCTTATCACTTGGCGTTTTGTTTGCGTTTTTTTTCCACAAATTTACGCGGTCCAGCTAAAATCTCATTTTTAGAACCCGAACGAAATCAATTCCCCCTTCATACTTTTTCACGGGGTAAATAACTGTCGTCGCTTAGTGTTTCATATACTCCCGAACCTCTAAAGACACCTTTAACGCTCTGAAATGGGAGTAGATGGCACGCTTTTATGATCCCCTTTTGATGAATATTCAAGATTGAGGGGTCATTATTGTGTATCTCCGTAATGGTGTTTTTATGTATGATAAAATTAAACTTCCAAAATTGAACCTTGCTATCCTAGTTTACTCCTGTCCTTTGGATATTAATTTTTGCAATATTAGTGGTGATGGTAGCGAAAATAATTCTACTTGATCGCGCGGTAGTTATTTCTTAAAATCGGCTCTCTGAGTAAAAGATGAGACTCATATAGCTGAGTCAGGTGGCTGATTTTAGATATGTCTTACTTTCATCACGTTTTCCTCCCTATAACATATTTTGCAAAATTATAAGTATTACCAGGATTGCTATGGGGAAAATAAATTATTGCGTATATTAGATAACCTAAATTTTCGATGAAATGTTTTTGCTATATTTCTTAGAGGCGAGTGCCTACATTGATTCCTAACTAAGCTATTTATATATCTGGTTAATTGTATCCATAGTAACTTTGTGGAATTGCTTCATATCAAAATGAAATACACTATGTTATCCCACAGAAGAGCTTTATTGTACGACCCGGGTTTCGTCGAAGATCGACATCATCAGGTCGAAAATTAAAACCACCCAATGTAGATTCTTTGTCAATTCCATGTGCAGTAGAAGGAGGTAGTGGGAAATGGCATCCCTCTTCACGTACCATTCGTGAAGCTCTCTCCTGACCCAAATCCGCTTCGCTGCTTCCACTGCATGTCTTCCGGCGTTGGTAGTAGGTGACAGCTTCAACACCACATATTTCGGGACAATCTTCTTTGCGAGGCACTGACCATTGAAAAAAATGTTCAGCGACGCCACCCGATATTTTATCGACAATTTCCGGTATAAGAATACTTTCTCCGCATTACTAGCGAACTTGATCTGGTTAATTGTATCCATAGTAACTTTGTGGAATTGCTTCATATCAAAATGAAATACACTATGTTATCCCACAGAAGAGCTTTATTGTACGACCCGGGTTTCGTCGAAGATCGACATCATCATCACCTGATGATGATGATGGCTTTAATCTTCGCTTTAGCTGAAGCATTTTTGACTACTTTGTGCGTTAGGAAGCCCTAGTTTTAAGGGAGATGTCCCTCAACCATAATATTAGTGCTTTATATACAAAACATAAAATCCTTTCAAGGAGTTTCATCAGCGGCGTGCATGGATCCGACCTTAGAGAACCAAGGGAAGGACCACGGTATCTAACACAGAAATCAAAGGCATGATTATTTCGCCTGAAGGGATAATTCAATAAGTCCTTCTCGTTTGAACAAACTGATTGCTCAAACTGGAGGATAGTCCGGCAAGAAAACTCAGAGAGATCAGAAGCATTTTATTCCTAATAATACCTGTACATATTGAGTAGGTCAATTACAGGATTGATCAAGAGATCGGAGAGACCTTTAATATCTAATGTTAAAATCAACAAGACGCTGGTAAATACTAAGAAGCCACGTCGGCAACTCCTTTCCTTTGGGCAATTCCATAGTTCATCATTGTAAGTAAAGTTGGAGTATTCCTCGGAAGTTTTAAACTGAATAACGAAAACATGACATTTTTCCAAGATGCATAATTTAAAACACTGATGTCCTCTTTCATTCACTATGTTATCAAATCTTGGACGGCAGAGCTATTGCTATAGATATGGGATAAAAATTAATGTAATAAAGAAATGGTCATGGGGTTTTCGAGAAATACGAGGGTTTAGTTAAATATTGAATAGCAAGTCATAAACTAGAGTAAGTGCAACAGCTTACCCATCGCGGAAGTGTCTTGGGCCAAAATGGTTGAAGTAGTAGGGGCATTAGATGAATATTTGGCTAGGCAAAAAAGCATTCACAAGACGTTGAGTAAGAATGATTGTATGAGTAAGAAAATGCTTAAAAAACATTAATTTTTTCGATATTTTTATGGCTTGAACCTTAGTCTTTTCGATTTCTTTTTATGGCTTATTTGTATTGTTTTAGGTATGTTAAGTTGATTCTGATGCATTTATCCCACTGTGTAAAATGCGTGGTCAAAGTCTCCTTAGCGGATATTAGTACAGGGTTCGTCCGGAAAATAAGTGTACTGAGCTCAGGAAAAAAAATTTATTACACTTTTACATATCTTAAGCTAATATTCCTCAAAATAGGACCCTTGTGAGTCGATACACTTGTTCCAGCGGCGTTCCCATTCCTGGAACGCTCCCGCGAAGGCATCATCGGGAACCTCTCGAAGACACGTCGTCACGACCTCTTTGTCGGCGTCCAAAGTCCCGTATCGCGTTCCTTTCAAACTCCTCTTTATCTTCGGGAACAGAAAGAAGTCCGGTGGTGCCAAGTCCGGGCTGTAGGGTGGGTGCGGCAGCGTTGCCACGCCGTGCTTGGCCAAGAAGTCCGACACGACAAGCGCGGTGTGAGACGGCGCATTGTCGTGATGCAGCCGCCAGATGTTTTTGATCGCTGGCTGGACGCGGGCGACTCGTTTTCGAAGCCTGTCGAGCCCTTGGACGTAAAATGCAGCATTTACAGTTTGTCGTTCAGGTACAAATTCGTAGTGGACGACTCCCCTTTTGTCAAAAAAGACAATGAGCATCGCCTTGATCCGAGATTTGCTCATGCGAGCTTTCTTTTGACGGGGTGATGATGGGGTGTGCCACTCCGCACTTTGTCTCTTCGACTCCGAGTCGTACTCAAAGATCGTCACCCGAAACAACGTTCTCTAAAAAATGTGGATCATTTTTGCAGTGATCCGCAAGTTGTGTCGCGGTTTCCAAACGATTGAGTCTTTGATCATCACTGAGCACTTTCGGCACCAACTTTGCACAAATTTTTCGCATCTGTAATTGGTGCCTAATAATCTCGTGCACTATTGTTTTTGGCACATAACACTGCTCTGCTATCATCCGAACACTAAGACGACGATCAGAGTTCAGTACATCGCGAACTTTTCGCACATTTTCGTCGGTGAGTGTCGTTGATGGGCGTCCAGGCCGTGGTTCGTCGTCGACCTCTTCTCTGCCCTCCACGAACATCTTGTGCCACCGGAAGATCATGTTTCTGGACATGGTCGACTCCCCGTAAGCCTGGTTAATCATACCGACAGTTTCGGTAGACGATTTCCCAAGCTTTACCGCAACTTTGATGGAATAACGCTGCTCCAAAAACTTCGGCATCGCGTTCCGTGACGTGGGTCGAAGCGTGGAGGTTCGCGTTAACAGAGCTCTTCACTACACCACAGCTCAGAGCCGACTGCCTTTTTCAGCGTCGCTTGCCACCATACCCCCCTCCAATCGCAGCCCGTCAGAGCGGTGCTGGGCGGGCCTGGAGCGGCGGGAAAAAATCAGTTCACTTATTTTCCGGATTTACCCTGTAAAACGTCTAAGTAAATAATCCACATTTCAAGCTTACTCTAAGTGAAGTTAGATTAAGCGTTCATAATTCATAGCATGGATATTAACTGTTACATGATTCTTCATTTGGTTTATTTGATGGACAATATGATCAAAAAGATAAATGTAACATAATATGAACAAGCAAATTCAAAATTAATTTGAAATTTCAAGGTGGAGTTGCTATTCCTTGGGAATATATTAATCTTCATAATTGTTTTGCTGCTACAGAATATTAATTACACAAAGTTTGGATAGCATTACCAAGTGTTGATTTTAAAGCGCAAATCAATATAATATATTATGCATAATAAAATTGTATATTTGATAAGGGAATATGTAAAATATTTTAGTTTATCATATTTATTAATTTATAAATTGCCACTCTGGCTATATGCTGCCATGTCATTCAATGAGGTAGTATAATAAATAGCGGTTTTGCTTTTCATATTATTCCACCTTATTCGGTTGTTGTAATTGACCTAGCATCTGAAAATATGTAATAATACATTCTATTTACAGAATACTTTTAACGAGCATTATAGTTACAGCCACGTTTAAATATTGGAGGCATCATCTTCAGATACATATTATCATACATGCCCCATGACTCATGAGTATAATACTCCTGGGTGTTAGGGGGAGAGTAGCGGGACAGATGCCTCGTTACTATGGGTACAAGTGTTTAATGAATAGGAAGATATGGATTTGGGGATAATTATCCGAGTTCTGTGATTTTAAACGTGAATACCCTGAATAGAATTGGTGTTCAATCACCAGGTGTATTTAATTAAAATAGTTGGAATATCATGTTAGGTTAGCAAACGATTGAATTTATGAACTGTAATATAAATTTTGGTGGATAATCATATCCGATATTTATTTCTAATTGAATATATTATTCATAGGAAGAAGTTAGAAATTTCGTAAGTTTTATATGCAGAAGCATTAAAGAAAACCTCCATTTCTGCAACATAACACCAACATGTTCATAAAAAATCCATTCGGAAGTCGATTCCTTGACCTTTACATTAGAATGAGCCCTCCACTTTGGGTGTTCTTCCAGGTTTCCTATAGATACACAACAGTTCAGGACAATTATTGCTAATCGAGTGTATTGGCATACATTAGTATTTCAAGATTAAAGTGAAAACATTTCATAAAAACCAAGAAGATTTATTTTGCTAATGAATAAGTAGCCAACTCCATCCCTAAAATGATCGTATAGTTTCAGGAGCATCTGATAATATTTTACACAACAGACAATTATTATTATGAATACTGGGTATTATCGAAAAGTTTGGGTGTAGCTGCAGGTGACCAGAGAGCCTGGGAATCGAATCCGGGTCCTCTGGTCAAAAGAAGGCTTCGGAGAAGGCCGAAAGCTCAAACAATCTACAATAAGTGTCCTCTATGAGTCATGTGTCAACTGATCACAGTTGGCCAAATATATATGGCCAACTGTGATCAGTTGTAACCAGTTTATAATAATGCCAAATGAATAGCATTTGGATCATGACGGCTTCTAAACTAATTATGCATATATATTCTGAGCTCTTAGGGAGAGGAGAAAGTGAGAAGAAAAAGGGAATGGCAAAAACCCAGAAACCATTTGGATGAATTACCACCTAGCGCCTTTCATTGGAACCGTAGAAGTCCCTCTTCCAATGTCTTTCACCCGTCTCTTTGCTCTCCGCGCCTTTCCCTGCTGTTCTCTTTGCGCCATTCTCCACCCTACCGCCCGCTCCCCTACCCCCTCCCCCAGACGTAGCTGCCCCTTGCACACGCGGCGTCCGTGACGCGATGCAGTTCCGCGGTTCGTACCCCCAATTCCCTTCAGATTTTCCCTCCATCTCTCCCACTCGTGTATTTCCAACGCTACCCTCCCACTCTGCCATGCTCACGTTCGGTAGCCAGCCCAACTCTCCGCCCGCGCTCCTCCCCTCTCCTACGTCCCCTCTCCTCTCTCTCACCTTCATCCCCAAACCAAAGGGGAACGGAGCGTTTTCGCGCGCCGTGCATCGCGATTACCGCAGAATTTATTCGATCCCACGGGGGAGAGGAATCAATAGATGAATAACGATGAGCGAGGGAGACGTATAGAAATTAGGGGCGTGCGGGGAAAATATGAGGTTTCGCAGGGTCTTGTGTGTGTGAGGCCGTGAATGCACCATTGGTAGAGGCATGGGAAAATGGGCGTGTGGGCGTTGGCGAGGGAGGGCGTTCGCATGTGCGGATTGGAAGTGTTGGTAGGGATGGCGAGAGGGTTGTGGGGGATGCGGAAAGCGTCGGCCCCGCGGGAGGGGTTCGGAGTATGTGGTTTTTGTTTTTGGTGTATCGGAGTAGTTGGAGGTAAAAACGATAGGTGGTGTTGCGGAGTGTGGGACACGGTGATAGGATATGGACACGGGGAGATGGAAAAGAGAGGAGGGAGGGAGTGAGAGAGACAGACAGACGGACAGGAGGTGGGAGAGCTCACTCTACGTCCATGGGTTCGAAGGAGGATTATTCTACTCGCCCTGGTTACTGGCGATATCACTCTCGGATCGCGAAGATGAGTTTAGGAGCGAGGGTCGGACTGCGCACTTTTTCATTATTTTCCACGGCTCTTTTGTTTCGGGATTGCGCTCGCGTTATAATTTTTTTTCCTCCTGCGAATTCTTCATTCGCATCCCAATTACGATTTCTTTTTGGGAAAGAGATTTCTCGGGAAAATTACGACGGCGTGTGCTAATTAATGCTCACCGCTGATACGTATTTTCTTTCTATCCCTTTAGATTTTTGCTCTGGGATTACCCGCGCGTAGCAGTACAGGGTATTATTGGATCCGGTCAGTGGAGATTAGGACAAATAGAAAAATATAAGCGTCAGGGTAAACCAATGATAAGATTTCTATTGATACAAATGTAGGATAGCTCGCGTCTCATGTCTCGTTTATTTTTCATTAAGATACGATATATTACAAATTATGTTTTAAATGATGAGCTTGTCCCGTTGGGTTAATGAAAAGTTTATGCTATCTGCTTTCATGTTATCCCAAATTAATTCTTCAAAAAGTTACATTTTCCCTAATATGTGATCGAGAAGTATTTTTGAATTAATTTTTCTCTCAGATCGTACCAGTTTTGTTTCAGATTATGTGGTATTTAGAAAACTATTACATTGGTAATTTACGAAAAGTGCATTTGAATCACTGAAACGGAGCTTATCTATCAATGAAGGTGAAAGGAGAATTTTTCGCAATCGAGATCTTATTTGATAAGGTAGCATGAATCTTGTGTCAATTGTAATACCAAGAATGCCAAGGGAAACAGGGATAAGGATACTTACAGGTACATGGCCATGAATTTCAATTATGATCATAGACACTATATTATAGTGACTGTATCTTGAATTTATAGCACAGGATGGGTTAATTAATTACTAAAATGTGCACTTGAAATATATTGGCATAATAAGCCCTAACCATCCGCAGTAGTGAATGCATGGTTGTACATCAAATCACCTCCGCATATTCATATGCATATTATTTTAATTGAAATAGAGATGCTTATTAGCAGAAAATAAATTAGATTTCATTACAAAGTTTGAACAATTTAGGAGAAATATTTATGTATTTTAGGGGTTGGATGGACGTTATTTTATTGCTAAAGGAAGACAATCGAAACTTTGTTGTCCAATTTTTTTATCACCTCTTGTCGTTTTTTAATTTTTACTTTGATATTTCTTCTGTCATATATTTAAAAATAGTAAATATTCCTATCATGAATCATAATTATTTTAAACTGAAAAAAATATTTGCTCTGCTAAGAATTAAATATTTTATTCATAAGGAAGTTATTTCAGAGTGATATGACTCCTGAAAATCACTTCAGCGATGAATGAACTTTTGTATTCAAAAGGATTGTAAGGAATTACGTGTTCTTGATCCAAATTTGAAGAACTAATTATTCACACTTGGAAATAGATGCCTACTAATAAGTAAAGAAAAGCTTAGAAGGACTTATATTACTGTAATGCTTCCCCAACTCTTGTAGATTGGATACCTCTATTATTCAATTTTCATTTATTACTAAAAATTTAAATTAATAAATTTAAAACTGTTAGTTTGTAACTTGTAAAGATATTTTTATGACGTCAAAGACAGTAACTATATAGCTTAATAAATAACATAAACTAATGAATAAAATTTAAAAATTAATTTTGACCATGATGTTTTAAGCACTGCGACTTTTAACTGTTTTCAGTAAAAACACCAAAACTATTTCTTGCAATCCTTTACTTGGTTGCCAAAAACTCTTTCGCGGTCTACGACATCTTCATCATACTATATATCGCCATTTTTATCGATCGGCGGAATCATTTGCGCTGTATTATGCTCTGGATATTCTATAAAGACACCAATGGCTGCTTCTATAACGACTTGTATGAAGTTCCTTACGCCATATCCCGATCTCATCCGACGTTTGCACCAACTCTAATGATTTTACTTATTAATCAAGGGTACAAATTGTGTTTATTTAAGTTTAAAAGTCTCCTCATGCAAATTAATTTATTCCAGTTATCGCAATGGCATCGCAACTGTTTTTTAAATTCATATTTCCATCATTATGATCTTCTAAAGGCGGACCTTTGTCGCTACAACCATCATTATCTCTCCCTCGCCGCTCTCTTCAGTTCTTTGTTCGTTACTACTCCCATATCACTTTTTATATCATCTATCTATACTCACTTTTTATATCATCTATAAATTTGTTTACGGCTCTAAATTACTTTTTTTTTGTTGAAAATTTCTGGTTTTACTTCAAAGTTCTTTTCACAAATGGTTTATGAAACATTGTTGACTTATTGGCGTTGAAAATCTGCATGAAAATCTCATTTAATGTACAATATTCCGGGGCATATAAAAGGACCTCTTTATGTAATCTGTCAAAATGAAAAAGTAATGAGGCTTTGTACCACTGTTGCTTGGGCAAATGATTTGGGGTTTCATCGAAACCTTCCACTCGCCGTAAAGAGTACTGCATTTGAGGTAATGTTATCGCACTCCTATATGAGCATTGGAATAAGAATTATTTTGATCTCCTCCGGCATCCTCATAAATAAGGCCTTCTCCCTTTCTACCGCCATTCACGGCCTACTGCCGCCAATCACTTACTGAGAGAATTGCACGGCACTCACTTCTTTTTCCTTCTCCAAAATCCTTCCGAGTGAATGGCTGCAAGCGCCTATGCCTCGAGTTTTTTTTTTCGTTTCAAATGCTGGACACTCTCGCAGTTTTGGTAGTCTTGGCATGTAGTATGAGATAGATTGCGCCGATAATAGCCAAATCATTTTTTTTACAACACTTTGTAACCTGAAGCGGAGGCTTGGTATTTTAAATTTCCTGCCAACAGTTTACTATTGAGTTGTCATGCTTATAATTGACGAACTTTGAGATATCTCTCAGACCAATTAAACACATCGGGGTTTGTTGCAGAACTGCTAAATGAGTCATATTGGATTGGGGCGAATTTTTCAGTGCTCTATTTACCATATATTGCAATGATTCTATCGTATTTTAAACAACAAGGGCCATAAGAATTACCCTATGGTAGACTTCAGCATTCTTCCACTGCCATCCTTTATTGCTCTAATCTGGCTGTATCAGAAGTAGACCGAAGTATAGTAAAAATAAACCTCATATTTGGCCTTATCTTCTATGATCATTAGACAAGGAATCGGCAGTATCTAATATAACCCCCAGAGATGTTGACAGTAGCAGTTATGGCAACATGGTTTCTTCCAAGTCATACATTGTGAATGAAATTAATGATGAAATGTGCCTTTGTTTATATATGTAAAGAGATTTTTAGTTATCATAAAACTTATTGTTATAAGGTAATAAAAAAATCATTACCATAGCTTTTACCGATTTTTTTACTAATATACACGTGTAAGGCATAATCAAAGCTTGGAAAGGGATTAGGGCTTACGCAATGCAAACATGTGACATATAATAAACAAGATTAGTTCAAAAATATCCGAATTCTTCGTATTTACTATTGGTATTATGTTTCTTAAATAGTTTCAAATTAACCTGTCGAATAAGCTATCCATTTACTTTTTATTTCATAGGCAGTGTTTTTTTAATTTAACTTAAAGGGTCAAACTTTAATTCTCTCGATTTCCCTTTGGATCGCTATGCTAATTTTTCGCTCAGAAAAGTTCACCAAGAGGGTAATATTCACACGGAGGAAAATAGTTTAACTAACAGAGATGGCACACATATGTATATCGAAAGCTTGGGTGTGAGTATCTGAAGTTATGTGAGGTCATCCGCTAAATCAGTTGAGAAAAAAATCAAATCGATTACTGCGGGTGTATTTTTTTAATAGATTCCATTACATTTATAGCATGTTTGTGCATGACTTCCCCAGTATTTGTCTTAAATGTGTGTAATTCTAATTACATTTATTTGCCCGACTTTTTGGATCGCTAACACACTAGGGTCTGCTGCTGTCCTGCACTGCAGTGGTGCATGGATATGTATACGTGAATGTATGTATGTGGGCGCATGTGAAGCTCCAATGTAGAGTATTGGTGCGTCCCACGGGAAATACCTTGCATGGGGTCATTGGGCGGCATTGCATCCGTATTTATGGACGTCGAATCGCCAGAGGATACCGGAGTTAATTACGAAGTCGTTCGGCCGGGCCTACTTCGCGAATGCGGCGCCAGGGGGTGTGGGGTTTCGGCTAAAAAAAACACCCACATCGGTCATCTTGATATTATGACAATATTACGGCTGGCGAATGCAACGCAAGGACTAGCCTGGGTTTCGCAGCGTGTGTTCTCATTACCTGAGAATAAAACGCCCAGGCTGGCTTACTTTTCATGACTTTTTACAGTTTCGGATTCGGTGAACGAAAAACCCGAATCGAACGGTGGCAAAATGTCGTAGTGTGTAAACTTTGCGTTTAAACTCAATGAGAAAACAGCAGTAGCCCTTTTAAATATGGATTCTTTGACGTTCCGGCTACTTGAGCCAGAGACATGCTGTTCATTTTTTTAGATCTCGATGTTTTTCTGCGCTGACCGTGTAAAATTTCTTTCTACACATTTAGAAGGCATGCAGGTTGTGAAAAGTTAGCTTGTATGAATAGATAGTGAGCATTAATATTTTCCTCTTTTGCAGAGTTTTGTGTTTTTTTCCATTTATATAATTACAATATATATATATAATAGACAAAATGAGATGAATTTATTTTTTTGAGTTGTAATTTATGTTTTTTGAAGGGAAAATTTTAAAACAATTGTTTCATTTAATTGTTCGCTATTTACAATGCTTATTAAAAGGTATTCCGATTCTGCAGAGCTTGCTTTGCACTCCCAGAAGATACTTCTACTGCAAAAAACTCAAATTCGTTTCAAACACTTATTGACACTTGTTATCGTGTAATTAATTAAACTCTAAGCTGAAATTCATCTGCCATGTATGCAATAAGAGGATTCTAATGTAGGGAGGAAATTGTGAATAACTATGGTTTATTGATAAAGACCTGCGAGTGTCGTGGAGTTATAATTAAATGCCCACCTGATTAATAAAACAGCTACCCTAATATACCTGAAAATTTTAGGCTTTTGATTAGGAAGCTTCACTTATTAAAAATATTGGCAGATTATTGGCGTAGCAGAGGCCTTAGAGAAATGATTTAATATCATATTGTCATTAATAAACGATAATACACACGTTTTACTTTGAATATCAAACTTGTTAGTGATTATCAATAATTTCAAAAGCATGCAGTTGGAGACTTCATAGAAGTTACAAGGTATCGCATTTCCAAAGGATTCATCTGTTGGTATTATAAAGCCAGTCGGAATTCTCGCTGCTTTGCGTAGTAATTACCGATATGCGATAATGAAAAGGAGATTGGTGATCGGCATCGGAGCTCCCTTTTACCGATGCGAGGATAATATACGCTAAAATGATTCTAATCCTTATAATGACGGAGGATGAACATCCAACCTCAATCTGTAGTCGAAAATTGCACAAAATTGGCCAACTCGGAAAAGATTACGGGTAGCCCAGCACACTGGGTCTTTCGTTCGTTGTAAATTTTCCCCAACAGTCGCGAATCGTTTAAAATTCCATTCTGGGTCAAAAAAGTGGTACAATGGCTTGGATTCATCTGCACCTGCGTTCACATTAAATTAAACAAGAGTATTTTTGTGGGTTCGGATCCACCTCTTCCTTCTCGTCTTGAAACATTCCCCTTCCCCAAGCTCTCTCGCTCTGTGGCATCAGCAGAGCCTTTTTTTCGTACCTTTATCCCTCCCTGAAATATCCACCCCCGCCTCTCCCACACCCCGATATCCCGCCTCTCCACGATTCCTACCTCCCTCAACCACACCCCTTAGTTCGTTGCGCCCTCTCTCTGCTGTCGGCCACCTCGCCGCTTCCCCTTAAACCATTCCCGTGCGGTCAGCGCTAGCTAATTGGAGTTGCAGCTCACAGTCGTATATAAATGCTATCGGCGAGTGGGATTAAGCTCTGAGATATTCGCGGAGTTACCGCAGTCGTGGTTATTGGGGCTCTCGCATTAAACTCCCATTTCAATGTCAGGTCGGATAGTTAGACTGGAGGCAGAGGGGGTTAGTGGGCTGGCGGGGGTGGCAGGCGGAGTGGATTTTCTCCGACTGAAGGGAGGGTGGAAGGTTGGGGGCGCACTGGGAGAGAGAGAGACCACGAGGGAGAGTGGGACCACGTATTCGGATGGGTCGGGATCGGGGTCACATTCAGCTCGAGTTGATTTCTGACGGGAATAATTTAGTAAGGGGATATATAATTTTCGACGTTTTGTATGGAGTCTGAAAAGGATAGGTTTTAAAGAGAACTTTAATTTCTTGACAGGCATGGAAAGCTACCCCCTTTCCCGAGAAATAATGCGGATTCATGTTTAAATGAAATATTTTTGGTTTTGGCAAAAGTCAATTTCATTTTCATAGGAAGATATGCTAATGACGAGAAGGATTACATTTCTGCAATATCTTTAAAATTTACTTTTGTGAGTAAATGATGTTGATGAACCTGAGAGCGTTTATTTCGCACTTATCCGTCATCAGAATACATTCTATGGGCCAAAAATTTAACATAATTTTTTTATCAAGGAGCGATAATTTACTTACTTTTGCATTTCATACACAATATCTAATGACATAGACGAATAAATTGTAATAATGAAAGTCGTCAGCGAATGCATATTTTATGAAATGTTTGGTTAAATGATGTATTCAGACACATAGGATAAAACAATTATGAAGAATGAATGCTTCTCTTCAATAAGTACTCAAGTACGTTCCATGGAAAATACATATATATAATAATATCATCTTCGTATCAATAATAATCTTTGAATTTCATTGAGATTATTACTTTTTTGACGTATCTAACCCTAATTTTACTAATAGTCCAGCCTGAAGTAATCCGCGATTTGAAAAGTGATTTCCCTATGAATTGATGATTTCATTGCATAGTTTAATAAAAATTTTGATTCCTCTTTACTGGCCGGCTGGCTGGCTGGCTGACAGAGTTATGGATATGGAATGCTTATCCCCGTACCGCAAATTCCTCCATGCATGTGATTGGTATGTCCGAAGGTTGCAAATTCATATGCGGCTTGATTGAAATCAAGGTAGTCAGAACACCCCAATATACCAAGGCTTAATTGAATTCCACCTGAAATGCAAAGGAAAGAAGTGCAATAAGAACGTATTGAACGCGTGGTGGGTATCTGAGAAGAAGTTGAACATGGCTGCGGAGGACTCTTTAGAAATGCCGTATTTTAAGGCGACCGGGGCATTTTGGGGCTGAGACTTTGGGCATGAACATAGAATGGAAACGTGCAGAGGGTAAGGCTTGGTACTTCAGGGAAAGGGGAGATGCAATGGAATGAGGTCTCAGAGGTGGAGAAGTAAGAAAGAAGCTTTAAGGCTGATATTATATGGCGTAGTCCCCTCGCAGAGGTGCATTTTCAAGATTGTTTGAGCGAACCGAAAGGCTCACAATATTGGTAATGGGCATATACGTTCGTAGCTTGGCCGCTATCCTCGACTCTGTTAGAAAAAAAAGGAAAGCGTCCGAAGCTGAAAAGTTTTCGTCGTGAGGCTTAAAAGATGTATTTTACATGCGGCAGCTCTGCATACTTAACAGTCAAGTATCGAGCTCACGAAAGGAAATGGAATGCCTTCGGCCAAAACTCCGAAGAGTTTATCCAGTTTCTATTATATATAGATAAATAAATAAAATATAAAATGGATTTCAAGTTAATCCGTCGCAATGAATGTGATAAAGTAAGTGACGAAAAATACCATATTTACTGGCATACATTTGCTATTATTGTGTTTATATTAAATAAATTTATATAAATGTGAATAAAGATGTATTGTATTCTATTTTATCATTTTTTATTGAATGCTTGGATTAAATTATGTGGAAAGTTCCTTTAGCTGTGATTCACAATCATTAGTAATAAGAATATCGAATTGATTAGCACATTTGCTAGGAGCAAACAGATAAATGATTATCAAAGTAGAAAGAGTTTTTGTAATTCTCGACTGGCTTTATTTTTAAGGTGCAACACGTTTCACTGACCTGTACTTGATGTAGTCCCTGACCTGTAGAGTACCTGATGATGCTGCAAGTCGGTGAAACGCGTTGTATCTTGGAATAATATCTGTGGAAAACTACAAAAAATCTTTTAATATAATATCAAATACTTCCACAAAGTCAAGCCCGGAAGCTTAGGCTGCCTAGATTAACGATTACATTTATTTTTGCTAACCTTCAGTTATTCTGTACCCTACTTTTACCCCCATGATCATATTATTCCTACAAACTATATTATTTTGACTACACCAATTAAACAATTGTAATAATGATGATTATATAATACCGATGCATTCTTACTGCAATTAATAATTCCATTTTTTCAACTATGATCCACTTTTGGATTATTTTCTCTATGTATGCTGAATAGAAAGTAATTGACGCAATTGAACAGAAAGTTGATAACTTTACTGTAATATCTGGCATCATATGTATTGAAAAAATACAATTATTACTCTTCGCTTTAGTTTCAAGTAAAAATCTATTTTGTCGAAATATCATTTCTTTCACGGGGATAAGATATCTTTGGTTATCTGAACAATCGACGGAGGAGTAATTTTTCATTCCCTGTCTTTAAAAATGATACGAAATCTATATTTATCCACCGTTTTCACGAACATTTATTTAAAAGGAAATTAATTTTGTTGTTACTTTACTTAATATTTCTAGAAAATATTAATTGACCTTCGTAGAAAGTTTTAAGCCATATGTTTTCCAGATTTAAGTTTATCAATAGTATTAATAAGAAATGTTGAACATAGGCTTCTTATATGATTATTCCGTATCTTTTGCAAAACAAGCTTATCTCTCCTCTTTCCATTTTAACAGTAGATATCACTGATTATGGAAGGATCAGAATCATTTGCTGGCCTTGTTCACCCTCGATGCGCTCCCGTAGTCATTCTGGAAAAGAAAGAGCGTCCTCTGTGGTCTCATTTATTCAGGACCCCTGGTGCATTTACGGTTGAGTACGTCACCTCACGACCATTTCATCCCACTCCCAGTACCAATGCATGGCGTAATCATCAACTATATGGCTGCGGGGGGGATTCCCTCTTCAAATATAGTCGTACAGAAAATAACCGAGTAAACTAACAAATGACAAATTATTGTCCACTTATCTCGTAATCATTATGACAAACGCCTGAGATTTTTATCCATATCATCAAATTTTGAGCACAGCCGGCGACGTACTTCAATATACTCAGGACTTTTCCAAACAAATGCTGATTGCTGGAGCTAATTTTTACCTTGATAATTAGTTGTTGTTAGCTATTAATGAAATCTAACTTAATTGAATTCGTCATTCATTTTACTTATCGAAATCGCGGGGAAGGATTTTTAATGCTTTCAAACAAATAATTTTTATGTTTTTCAATGGATAGAATGGTTCTATGCATTTGACTCAATGCTTCAAAATAGCTCGGTGAATTTGAGGAAACAAGCATTCAATAATAGGGAAGTACGAGTATACACTTAACTATGTAGAACGTACTTGAAATAATATATTTTCAACTCGTATTGAATAAGTATATTTGTTTTCTAATTTAACATGATTAGAAGAAATAACGAGAGTTATTCATGCATATGTAGCAGGACACAATTTTAGGGAAGAAAGGAGTAATGCACCCGGATCAAAGATACCCTAGAAATAGTACGTGTACCTCCCTTGGTAACGCAAATTATAATTATTATATCTTTTGAAAATTATAAATTAATTTATTGTTACTTATCCGAGAAATCACACAAATCACTTTGAGACATTAACTTTTATTAAAATCCTAAATTTGTTTAAAAACTAGCCTCATGCTCGTGGGAAAGGAAAATTAGATATAAATAGAAATCTTTATCCAAGTTAATAATAGATTTTATTCTCATATTATTAATCTGTTTTAGTCATACAAATTTTTCAACTTTTATTCATAAAGAAAAGAAGCCTTATACTTGTGGAAAAAGTCGATTTTATTTGTTCTTTCTAATTGTCCATTGCAAATGAATACACATTTGGTTTTTCAGGCACGGCAGAGATAGGGGATGCCATTCCAATGACTATGAGTGAATATTTTGAACGAAAACTTTGGAACCCTAATGCACATTACAATATTTTTCATTTTGTTGATGTAGCTAAATTCCAACTGAGCGAACGCGAAAGTCTTGTCAGACACTTAGGTTCCGTTGTAAAACAGATAGCTGTCAAGTCAGGCATTCATTAAATTATTAGTAACTGAGGACTTGAAAAATAATATTTCTATTGAAATATGCATTCAACATTTTGGAAGGTTAGGCCATTTACGATGTGGAAACTTTTGATTAAGGGTTTTATTTGTTCCCAGGACGTTCAAAGAGGCCGTTGGAGCGACGGAATGTAGTTGGTTCATGAAATTACAAAGCATTGCGTATCCTGCTCTCCTGATTGAAAACTCGTATTGTGACTCCAACATTTTTTTCATTCCGCTACTCACTTAAATTTTCTTTTGAAAAATATTCCACTCCGATGTACCTGATTGTGAATTACTGGATGACGGAGTAATATTCACTGTGGGGTCCAATAAAAGACTGCGAGCATGCGTTTTGTTCTTCCCTTTTACCGCGATAATTTTTTCCGAATGCCCACATCAAAAATGGCTCCATGTGACAGTCGGGGAAATTTCATTACGTACCGGGGCTCATTCTGGAGCCAATCTTCCACTCTAACTGCCATCTTCTGAAACTATCTGATCCATTTGCTGAGTTGCCTTCCTCATTGCCTCTTTCGGTCCTTGTTTTACATTTAATCACCATGATTTTACATTGTTCTTTTAGCTACTACCTTTTCAAATATTCTTTTTTGACAATTATTTCGGATAGACGATATTTTGTACGCTATAACGAATTGCGGGACGATCTCTACCTTACACCAAAGGAGTATACTTATTTGTGATACTATTAGGTATTTTTACTCTTCAGCAACTGCATCAACTTTTAATTCTACATACATGAACTCTATTTGAATGAATACATATATGTATTCATTTCATTAATCAAAAAGATATTCGCTAACTTGTATTCTATTGGAAGTTGTAACTCATATATGCCAACACTATGGTCAACGGTCGTACATATAATCGGGGTATAGTTTTTTCACAATAAATAATGAATTGGATAAAGACATACCGTTTTTTATTTTCTGAATATAATATTTTCAAAAATATCAAAATATTTTGTAACTTCTTACTGCCTCCTGACCACTGTGGTGGCCATTATAAGTAATAAAGATTCGATGATTTCGACGTTTGCAGAGATCCTTGGAAAATGAAAGATTTGTAAAAGGTATAAAGTACATTTTTATCATTAAATATATATCAGAAAAACTAGCAACGTGTCCATTATGGAATGCTATGAAACGCTTTAATAAGGGGTGACTCTTCAATATGCTTGTGCACTTAATTTTTCATAACCTTTCACTCATTCATATTACCTCCCCTTGAAATGTGTCACC
The DNA here is from genome assembly GCF_022747635.1 of Hetaerina americana. Taxonomy (NCBI): domain Eukaryota; kingdom Metazoa; phylum Arthropoda; class Insecta; order Odonata; family Calopterygidae; genus Hetaerina; species Hetaerina americana. Next base: position 14,520,391 of record NW_027287427.1, read on the forward strand.
GATATTTTATATTCCCGCTTATTCGACACCATTTCTGTGAGACAAATGGGCTTAACCTCAATTCACTTGCATTATTAGAAGGTAATTTGTACACTAAATCTTCCTTATCTATGAGACTTTTTAAATGGTAAGACTTTTTAAGCCTTTCGTTTACCTCTACTCTTAATTTATGTCCAAATAATCTGTACTGCAAAAACGAGATTCCCCAATTTATGATAGTAAATATCTGATTCTGCTAATATGAGTTAGTGGTAATATATATGTATCACAGAAAGAAATGTTTTCATCAATAATCCTCAATTCTTAAAAACTATTATGTAATATTTCTCTCGTTTAATTCTAATAAAAATTGCGTTTGGAGTTCATATACCTAGAGCCATTTTTCAGAATGACTTCGGAATCATATTATTCTGTACTCGATTAAAATTTAATGAAGTATACAGAGAAGGGTATTTATTAGTAAACATGTTTGTAGAAAACACCATCATCAAGGAAAAATATCGACTTTTTGTCCTAGTTTGAAGGTCGCATGCCATACGTTCTTTTAAGTAAGGCAGAGTGCCTATGACTTTAAAAGTAATTCGATCGCTGATTTGAGAATCTCTTAATACAGATTCATATTGACGGAGTGACGGTCTTTCTTTCATCACTCCGACGGATGGTAGAAACAAGCGAATCGGCTGAACGACGAAACGCCAAAAATCCGATCTCCGAATTCGAATCCTCGGATGGGCTCCCTCTCTCCCTTTCTCTCTCTCCCCATCACAATTCCTGTATTTTCAAAATTTCCAAACCCGTTCCTCGCTTCTCAGTCCGAGGTTTGCTGTCCGTCAACCAATTCAGCCTCTCCTTCTCCGTCCATCGCGGATCATCCGTCTCCAGTCTCATCAGCGTCCTCGTTCTCCGCCATCCTATCTGGAGCACGCTTCCACTGTCTACCGCTCCAAGTGTAATACGGATCCCTATCCAGTGAGAGAAAGATAGATAGAGGAAGAGAGGGAGAGAGCACGAAATTTTTTTCACATCTTTTCCTTCTTTCATACCACGCTGCTTCATTTGCATGGGCTGGCGGGCATTCATATATCCCTTTATGGCCTGGAGCGTCGGTCTCGATGAAATTACAATGCTGGGAAGGGGCCGAGGAGAAGCGGGCTGGGAGGGTTGCGCACAGGGAAATACGAGTTTTTTTGGCCCCCCGAAAAAATTAAAGGGGCTGCTGTATTCGCAGTGGGATCAAAACTAACGTTTTCTTCCTGTCCCTCTCCCCATGTCCCACCTCATTCATGTCTTCACCCCAAAGTAGGACATTGTGTCGGGAGAAATAATGGGGGACAGGACTGCGAATTAAATACGTCATTGGCGGGTGTTATCGGTCGTTACGGCCCAAGCTGCAATAGTACCCATTGAATCGGAAAATTAAGAACGGCAAAGAGCGAAAATGGAACGATATTTGGACCTTTTTTTCTTATCAGTCGCTCTTAACCCGTTCATAAGTTCTTTCATTTCTCCGCATATAGATCATAATGAACATTTTGCTGTCTGTCTATGATTTTCTTGTTACATTTAAACATAAATTAAGATCATTTTGTGTTTTTTTTATAGGAATGTAATTATTTATTTTCAATTTTTCTGGCCATCTCTCTCCAGCTTGGACCTTACGTTTTACCATTTGAACTTGGCTATTTTTTCCTGAGCCGTACTCATCTTCATTGTTTAAAAAAATGTGAAGGTAGGTTAACATGTAATATAAATTTATTTTAAGTATTAAAATCAAAGAAGGCAAGAATATTTTTCGTGCTTTAAATTGAAGGTACTTTAATAGGTTAATATGGACCGGCAGAAATGTGAGCTTGAAGTCAACTTTTCATACACATGTCAGTTCTCTGGACGCTGGTCTCCGTAAGCACAATGCGTTAGGTACCTCGGTAGTTGTCTCCACCACAAAGGAATTTTATTTTTGACAGAAATAAAACTTAAATGAATACTAAATTTCTAAAGAGCTTCTACGATTCAATCAATGCCTACTTTTCAATTGAATTCGCTGTTTATGATTTTAGTCAAATTTTAAGAGAAACGGCAAATGCATATGTTATTCGGAATTCATGGGGTTTTCTATATTCGCCTTGCTGTGATTATTGGTAAAATTTGTACTCTAGTGTTTTCACTTGACAGTTTAAAATCTAGATCATACGCTATGCCATAGGGATAGAGGTACTTGGTAATGTGTCAGTCAGTTAGACTGGTAATTCAATGAAATCAAGAAACGGATGAAGAAATTCCAAGAATCGTCTTTATTAAGAGAAGTGCTTGATTGCTAAATCAAACCGAGATCCCCATCTCCGCTTGTTGATAATTTTGCGGTTAATTTCCGCGAATCCGCATTTGGTCATTTCCTATCCCCTGTGCGAAATAATGCCATGGTACTAATAATAGTGCGTGTTTTTTTCTTTAAATTTTATGCCAAGATTTTATTCTTAGACTACAGATAACATCAACCAGTGTCATTAAATAGTATCATATTTTTAAGTGATTTTTATTACTACGTTTTCCTCCTCAAATTAGATATTGTCATATAGTGAATTGCGTTGGCTCGAAAAGTGTTTCGAGGGAATTTGAAAAGTTTAAATATGTTTTGCTGTTCTTTTCATGCATGGCAAATATTTTCCGCCATTTCGTTATTGAATCATACGGTTTTTAATTATTTTCTAATAATTTATTACTTTGATTTATGTTATACACGTTCATACAGTCACTTTGCTACAACAGTATGGAATAAATTATATTGGTGTGTGAATTACCATAGGGATTGAATATTAGGTATTTTTGGTAATAGTATGCAATCATTCCTTACTACCTTTCTTTTATAATTGAAATATTTTATTCCAAAAAAATACGGCTCCGAATGGTTTTTTATTGGTGACATTATCTTAAAATATGAACTCACAATATTACACTCTAACCTCATTATCTCAATTACAATTTTCCAGAGAAATCAGTTATCTAAAAGGTAGTTTTTCTTGTAAGTCTATGAATATACAGGTTTATTCTAAAATTGTAGCTTTCCAGTAAATAAACGTATATGGGTAATTCTGTAGAAAACCTTTGATGGCATTTTTGCCTGTTCCAACCAAAATCGGGGCGTGTTAATTCAGGATAATAGTATACAAATCTGAAATGAAACCGCGAAATTATTATAAGTAGCAATGTTTTACGCTCTTCATAGTTCACAAAAGAAAATCTCAAAATGTCTGCTAACAAATTATCACGTTTAAATTGCCATAAAAAGTGGTATATGGTGAAAATGTGCGGGCAAATTCTAGTGGTTAATAAGCAGTAAAAAAGAGTATATAATGGAATAGATTTAACCCATTTTTTAAATTTTCTTTTTGTATTCGGAGGGAAAACAAAGGCATAAATATATTGGAGCACAAAGGTCATATCAGTCATTTCATTTGGACTGCATAAGTTAACTTCCCTATTTTCCTATTTTTCATGCATTCAAATATTTTTCATCTTTGGAGCAATGATTTTGGTATCCATATAACGGCCATTTTTGCGCCTATGCGGATGCAAATTTTAAAAAAAGCACATGTTAAACTGCGTTTCTTTCATTAATTTAGAAATTAAACCCACGGAAATCAATACAATATCAATTTAAACAGTAGAATACTCTTTAAGAATATTTTTATTATCGTTAGTTAATGAAAATAGCGTACGCTTAGATTTTGCCGTCATATTTATGAAATTTTATTATCTCGAACGCTTCATTGTAAACAGAACGACTACTTTTACCAAACTACTTGCGCCAATAAATAAATTGAAATAATTTGCTATTGTGAAACGACAATGAAAATTCAATACTGCTGGAATTTCCATAAAATTCACGAGGACAATTCATTTGTCCACAACAATTTGTTAACATTCACGTGTAAAATATCCAGGACGTGTGCTGTTCAAACAATATATTTGAAAGCCACGGCGCGTAGTGCATTGAAGTAATGGAAAAACCAAAGTGAATTCACCAATATGATACTGTCTCAATGAAATTTTTTGCACCCATTTATTTTAAAATATAAGTATTGATGTGGTCAACTTGCCTAATTAAAGTAAAAATAATCAATACTACGACCGATGAAAAACATTTGGGCAATGTATTTCTGTTTCTATGCTCAATATAATGTTATTACTAATTGTTAGCATTAAACTGCAGAATGTTACGTGATGAAGTAATAACTTCTTTCGGCATTTTATCGGTCTACGTGTGTATGTGTCTGTGTGTGTATATGTATATATATATATATATATATATATATATATATATATATATATATATATATATATATATATATATATATATATATATATTTACTCTTGTGATCCGTTCGATTCCGCCTTCCCCACCTCTATTGTGTTCGTCCTTTATGTGTGTTCCTATCCCTTTTCCTTATATCTGTTTCTATATAAAATGAGTATATATATATATATATATATATATATATATATATATATATATGTATATATATATACTACGAGGGTGGTCTGAAATGTTTCCGGCCTACCAAAGATACAAGACATTTTTTCTGAAATTTTTATGAGGTCGGAAACTTCTCGGACCACCCTTGTATATACATAACGTAATTTTTTTCTTATTCCTTATTCATTTTGACATTCGAAATATTTAATCATTCATCATCATATACTTGCCCAGATTTTCAAACTTATACTTGCAAAAATTTTCTTTTTATCCCCCTGGCTTAATTTTTCCTAAGAGCCACGTCGAACAAAGTATTGACATATACCTGCCTTCTCCTCTGCGTCGATTTCACGCAGTTCATTATTCGCATGCAGTTTTGATTTTGAAAAAGGGTTGCCAACGAATTTATCTTGTTATTGCGTTGCGGCGGTTAATACGTTGGTGCCTCCGCGACAATTCACTTTATCTCCACCGAGCTTTCACGCGAGCCTCGGTTTCGTTACACGTCCCACGTACACAGTACACCGTCGTCATCACCGACAGTATCTTCCACGCTCCTACATTTGCTACCCCTCTGTCATTCCCCCTGAAAGTTTTCCAAAACCCCCTTCTCTACCACACCCATGGCTCCCAACCCCTCTTCCCCCCCCCATGTTTACTCGTTACCCCGTTCCTTGTCCTCCTCCCCCTCCCTTGCTCTCAAACAGCCAGACGCCCATTCCTCCCCTTCGCCGACAAACCGGCCCAGTCGTGTGAAGGCTCACCTTTCCGTCATTCTGGTGTCTCTATCTCCCTCCGCCCCTTTCTTCCCTCCACCCCCGTTGTTGACGGCAAACGCGCACCGCCGCGCGCGCGTCCCCTTAACCCCTCTTCCTCCGTCCCTCTCTCTCTCTCTCTCCACTCCTCTGTTCATTGCTTACTCAACGGCGAGGCGCATTAAACTGATTGCCTCCAAACCGCGGTGCATGCTCTCTCTCTCTCTAACTTCCCGCCCCGCCGCGAGCGGGACCGTTCCCGGCTCTTCCCATCCCCTTGTCTTCTATGTACGTTTCTCTATTTTTTTGCATCACTCCCACCTCTCAACTCTCGCCACACTCAATTCCTCCGCTTGGTCTCCCCCGAACATGGGCGAACTTCTCTATATTGCTGTATCCGCCTAAACCTCCGAAAAATGCCGCGTCTCTCTCTCCTCTCCTGCTGCTAACATCTTGAGAAATTTGTGGGATGTAGATAATGGCAAAGGGAAATCTCTATAGAGAAAGAGAGAGAGATGGAGAGAGGGGAATGGGAAATAAAAATACGAGATCATTCTTATTCTCAGAAAGCAAGGGTAAAATGTGATTTCTCTAATTATTTTAAATAGTTGACGAGAATATGATAAGGGTTCATGAGCTAAAATGTGGCCATCCGCATTTCAAGTTTAGTACCAGTTATTTGAATTATGCAAAAAGTTTAAATAATCGCGAAAATGAGTCATAATTGACTCGAGAGAGCACATATGAAACCGCGAATACTCTCATCTATTATATTATTTGAGCTATAGGGCTAAATTGATAGATGAGGATAAACAGCATCGTGTTTTGTCTCTAACATTCAAATTCAACCTATTAAGTGGAAGCATATTATGATTATCAAAGGTCACAGAATGATACACTTCTACACATTTAACACCTAGCTGAGCAACAAATGACGCATTCTTCGGGAGTTAAATTAAAGGAATTTAAAGGCATATAAAAGAAACAGTTTTCTTAAAGATTACCAGGAAAAGGGACATGATAATGCTGAGAATTTTCAACTTATCCCAAGCACTGATCAAAACATATGTATTCGATGATCAAAAATTCCCTGGGGTAGATATGTTAATGAAAATGATTTCTTCGGTTTTAATACTCAGCGGTTTTTTTGACGAAGCACCAAAAAAAACCATTGGAACATGAAAGATCTCGTTACTGATACACAATAAAATTACCAAAATTAGACGGTAAACTTCCATTAACTTCTATTTTTCATCCATTTTTGCAAAGAATGGATAAAAAAACATATTAACTGAAAGAATAAAAGGAAATTTTAACTAAAACTCATAACTTTTTATTCCTATGTAGTGCAGACTTTTTAATGCCAATCTTATTTCGCAAATTTCTTATTTAGATTACGCCCCGATTAGCCAGCTCATTGTTAACGATATTTAGATACGGGTAGAATCAATGCTACATTGCATTTTTCTCGCTCTGTGTTTGGCTTGTTGTGTCAGTGTAGATCCATTTCTTCATTTTATCTTTCTTCTAAAATGTATGTCCCCATCTGTTGCTCTATGAGTCGATGTTTGAACTGAGCTTATATCTTAACACAATCGTCGAACCTCGTTAAACATTCAACGGCCACTGCAAGTTCATGGATTTACAATGAATGAGACTGAACAATTTTGTTTGAAGGTACATGTTGAGTAAAAAATTATGGAAATGAATTTTGGTGAAATAATATTTTTATTTGGATACGGCATGAGACAAGAGAAAATAGTTGTAACCCAAAACTTGTGATTTCGTAAAGTGCATCAGGCATAATGGATAATTCCAGAAAAATATTTAATTAGGTAACTCAAAAGAAAATATCTTGAAATTTTCTTGCAAGATTTTCCAAGCCCAGGTATTCCTATTCCATGCATTGGGGAATTGTTCTTACGTGAGGCGTAGTCGAGTGTGCCCTGCAATGAGAAGCGTGTGTCCTGCAGTTGCTCAGCCAGGTTCCTTCCCTTTTGCCTGCCGTGCGTATTTTTAACTCGTCTTCCTTCCCTCATACGTCTCTTCCTCCACCCTGTATCTCGTTCTCACTCACATATGAATACTTTTTTCAAATTAATACCACTTCAACGGTCCTTAGATTTAGTTTTATTCCGAACGATGGCGCTTATAATCTTTCAATAGATTTTCCCCGTTCTCTTCTCTGACAGCGAAAAGATATCTATTCAAAATTTTCCTATCCATACTTAAGGTAACGAATTTAATATAAGCCACAACTACGATGTCTATGAACCCGAAATTATCGTATGCACGATTGAGGTCATCATGATTTCTTAGGTAATTCTCACCATAAATATACTACATTTCATTGCAATATAAAATTTTCCAAGGCATATCGTTCCATTACTTTACAATCCATTCATAATTCTCGCCGCTAAATTCCATGACACATCTTGCTCGGCGTTTAATTATCGATTCGTGCAAAGGAAAAGGGTTGATAGATCTTTCAAAATTATTAACGAAATATATTTTAGATAGCCAACCTTATCCCTTTAAAATTGAAAAATGCAACAAATTCCTTGCATTAAATCTGGATTACAATAGATTTCATTAGAAGGAAAATATCATAAATAAATTATTTTTTACAAATATAATTAATAAATATATTACATGATTACTTGGCAAATTTTACATGATTATGTGACAAAAATGTATTATTGCAACACAAAGATATGAAGTACAATTAGAGCATAAATATTTATAAAATACACACGAGTTTATTAAGCAGAATATGCACTGTAAACTACAAGAAATGCATAAATAAATCTTTAAACAACGATTCTATTCTATATTCTTAGGACCTATTGTAAAAGGTTATATTGTGTATAAAGTTAAACATCAAGATTGGAAGTAAATGGAATCGAGATAAAATTATTAATAATTTTTCATATATATATATATACACACACATGTATATTTTAAATTCAATCATTACCCAGTCAAATGTTTTTAATTTCAAAATCTGACATGTCTAAAGACTTCATTTCTGATTATATTTTATTTTCATTTTCTGCCTCTCCTGTAATTTTTCTTAGTGTTGATCTATGTTTATGTTAATTTTCTAAGTTTGGATTCTACCTTGGATATTTGATGAAACATTTACTATGCGTTAAACAGGTGGTTATTCCATTGGTTCAATTGGTTTCCTTTTTTAGGACTGAAAAAGATATTTTCTGACTTATTACAGTTTCTGCTGAGTATTTTATCTCCTCGAACGTCAAACTTATTATTTTATTTTTGCAATTACGTGAATGCATATAGTTCTCCGGATAAATTTAGTTCAGCCATTAGCTTATCCATGCGTGGATGACTTAGTGTGCGTGTCATTGATGACTATTTATCTCTTTGCCATTTGTATATTTTCAACCGTAAAATAGGCCGCACTCTATTTTAGTGCTGTTGCGGTTTAAACTTCTTAATTACTATGGTGAATAATCATGGAAATAAAAAGTGTCTCTTTCTTTTTATGAGATATTTTAAATAATCTTTTTATCTAAAGATATTTTGCTAAATTTATTTCACCTGAAATTATTCCTTCAACTTTGTTTCTGGAATTACTATTCCGCAAAAGCTTCTTGGAAAGATATTCAGGAACTCACGTTTTGACACTTTTCCCCCCAAACTGTTTCCTCAAGTCATCACTACTTTTGCAGGCCAAGAAACGTTTCCACGGGCTACATAATTCTTATACTGCAGCATTGTTTCCCGGGAAAGATATAATACTTGTTAGATGCAATACTGGCTGATTACTTCTCAATTACTCGTTCGGTATAGGCACTATTTAAAACTTGTTTTGCAATAAAAATTGAAAACGGATGCTTTTGCAATTTTGTGATATTTCAGAAAAGCTGCGTCAAAACTTAACCTTTAACCCGGCCAAATATTTGAATCTACCTGGCAGCAGTTGATAAAAAATCTAACCTCACCTTAATGAATATTTATTTTCTTTATTTTTTTTGAAAGTTTTAATTTAAATTTTACACATTCACATCCAGAAGTATTAAGTATTTCGTAAGTATTGAAGCAGAAGGTAAATATTTCGTGCTGGTACCTACGAAAATCGGAAAGTATACTTTTTAGGCATTATATAACTCACCACCACCGATTATTTTTTTTTTAATAGTAAGGTTTGACATGTGAATGAAAGTTTTTGATAATCGGAATCAAAGTTGATTAGTTTAAAGTTTCTTTTGTTACCGGGAGTCATTTTTAATTTACTTAAAATTAATGGGCTAATTAATATCCTGGACTATATTTTAGGGATTTGTGCCCCGTGAAACGGTCACGAATAAGTTGAACTATTTTATAGTGAACAGTAATCATATTGTGCTTCTAAACTGATTTCTCTTACAAATTGATTACTTAATTTCTATTTCAAATCGTCACTGTCACATTTCGCCTTACTGGCTCCCGTCTTGGTTTTTTCAAAAGATGTTTCTGGCAACAATTCTATATTATTTCAATTTTGATGCAATGTCATGTAATAAAAGTGAACCGCTTACCTCATTCCATATATTATGGTTTCCTTCTTTAAAAATTCATGATTTTTCTGCTGCACGAGATTTTATTTGGTAGAGTACCTTCACTAACAGGGTTATCTACTCCTCACGATGTCTAATATATTTTTCTCCTGGTTTTCTCTCTAGCACCTGCTAACATGATTCTCCATCCTCCAATTTTTTCCACCTATTGAAATCACTTTAATCTCTCCTATTCTGCCATAATCCGTTTGGTGAATATTGATACATCTTAATAAGGGTATTGCACAAGAATTCCGTACATGGAACCACTTTTATCCCTCAGAAAATAAAAAATACGATTGCTGATTTTTATGCTGAGAATACGAAATTTTGAGAACTCTCCTCCATGCGCTAAACTTTTGGCGATCCTAGCCATGAGAGTGATGCCAGAATTGCTGTCAAAATCATTTCTGATGAAACATGTCGAAACATTTTGTGGGATCACAGTAGAACGCAAAGAAATAAAGAGGTTTTTTGATGTGCTTCTTCATCCAATTAATCACAATTTAGGAACTTGAGAGGTCATTGTTTTTACATAGAATGTGAGGACTTCAGTAAACATTTTAACGATTAATAATAGTGTATTTGCACTAAGAAAAGACGAATGAAGAAAGAGGAATGTTTTAACGTTTACAAACAAAATTACTCAATTGTAAAAAAATTTATTTTGTCAAATTCTTTCGATTATTCTTCAGAATTCAAAATTCCCTAAACATGTAAATATATAAATAAAAAATTGTCAACATTCAATCCTAAGTTTTAAAGAAGAATAAATGTATTGATAATTTCATGTCAAAATAATCTCGTCAAGATTAAATAGGTTCGAAAAACATACATTTCTCTATATGAATATTCTATTTTAGTACTTTATGGAAATAAATAATTAATGAAACAAAACTATGCATAAAAATAATGAATTCTTCAACAATTATAATTTTTATAATCATCATTATTGATCAAGCATAGCGTTCATTTTAGTTTTTTTCTAAACCCTTTACGCCATTCTATCGATTAGCCCGTTATTTTACAGAGTTATCTTTTATTTACTGTCCATAATTTTTCACTTTTAATGATTATATTATGAATAGAGCCATTAAAGTTAATGAAATGTGATAGAGTAATGAGAATCACTTAATATTATTGCTGATTGAATTGTACCTTATGCAAAACAGAATGCATAACTTTGGAGTTATCACTGGAATTTTGCGGCCAAAGTCTTGGGTTTGCAAGTAGTTAAGTAACTGAGTTTAATAGACCTTAGTTTAGCAGCATCTTTAATCTCCTTAATGAGGACTTTAAATATGGAATTAGCAAGAGTGAGTATCAATTTTTCAAATACGTGTTGTACATTTATGTTTTTAATTTCATGTGCACTATATCCTTTTCTTGGGAGATATGGGATTATAGTCATTGGATTATCAATGTATCTAATTTATCATCCTCAATTTTAGTGCGCTATTGTTTACATATCATTAGTATCGTCAGCCTTTTTGAGATATAATACCCAATTCTTCGAGCACCCTAACCCCTTGCCCCAATTTTCTTTCATTTCGCCCACCCCTTCAGTCCGTCCGGCCCCCCCTCATTCCCCGTTCGTCGTCTGCTACACCATCATTTTCCTCCTCCGTCCCCCCCCCGGTCGTTCTTCCACGACGCATCACGTGATGAGGTGCCATCTCATTGGATGACTCACCATAATCGGCGTGAGTGCTGAGGGGGAGTGGGACCTTTTCTCTTTTTTTTCCTTCTCTCCACTTTCCACAACTCTGGCACGTCCTTTCCTCCCCCTCCCCCCCCCAAGTTTATCTTCCACATACCGTCTGGAAGACGATGTCCTCCACCCCTAACCCTACGCCCCTCTCCCGTCCCCTTCGAATTAGACGGCGCGCCCGATTACTATATTTCTCCAAACTGCGAACTTATAATTTGCTCGCCGTTGTCTAGACATTTAGAGCCAATGGAATTGATAGCTGAAAGTAAGAAGATTCGACACTATCTCCGTAATTTAGAGAAAGTTATTCATCAGTTTGATACGGGAAATGAGGATAGCATGGCATCATATGAAGTCTACCCACGATGATTCAGAAGAATACTCCACCAACAAATTTGAATGCACTCGGTAAAATTATATCAGTACTAAGTACAGTATCGATACTGCTCCTTTCAGCAATTCTTGGTATGCCAGCACATAATGTTTTACAGGTATACTAGGGTAGTTTCCGATCTAATAAATAAATAAGATAGTCAACAGAATTAGGCGAAATGTAGTATAAAAAAGACCCTATTTCTTACAATATTTTTTTAACATTCATCATTGTCTTGTCTCCTTTTTACTCGATATACTTTTTCCAGCGATACTGGTACTTTTTTCTGCGTGTACTTCAAGCAAACATTTAAGGTTAGGAAACTTCTGAGGTGAATTTTACCCTTAGCATGCGCCTAAATGTGAGTAGATGCGTTACCCTGATGGAAAAACACTTTCTTTTTAGTCTCCAGATGCGGTCGTTTTTTGCAATATCCATCCTCAGCTTGTCAAGTATTGATCCCTGACGCTCATCCGTTTTTTGTTTAGATTTTGAAGATAATCGACTAACACAACTCCGTGACTATCTCAACAAACAGTCACCATCACATTTCCAGCCGTTGGAACTGTCCTCGGCTTTTTCGAGACAGTTTCGTCCTCTGTTTCGAATTCTCTCTCGTCTCAGAAGTTGGATCAAATTTTCGTCAACAGCTATGAATCGACACAAAATATGTGACTCGGGTCGCTAAAACTGCTTCAATATGGATTTGAAAATGTTCATTTAAATGCGTTATTGGTCCAAGTAAGCAAACCTATTAACCAACGCGCGGATAGCATTTTTTTCCAATGTATTACAAACGCCTTCTCCTCTATCGTTTCTCCTACTTTAATTCAACAGTCATCCAGTACAATTTGGTGAAACTTTTAGATGCTATCCTTGATTATTACCGTTAGGGCAGTTCGGAATGCTCATCATTAGCCAAGCTGGTCACGGTCACGTTTGAATTCAGCTGCTCACGGTCGTAAATGAATCTGCAGGAGTCCCCAGTCCAACTCGTATTTGATACGTGTATTGCCTATGAATGCAAAGATTTAATGACAGCTTAACGCTGAATTTTTTTCTATGTCACAAAAACATGCACAATTAGTCAATAATACGACTGATAAACAACGACCGAGAGTTCCAGATGGCTGAAATTTTCGTGAGTACTCTCAACGCATGTGCGAACACATTTCTCAACTTTTGGTGAAGGAAACAGCCATCTTCATGTTGAAGTCACGAAATTTCCGTACAACTCTCCAAACGTACTGCCAAAAGAGGATCGCTCAAGAACTAGACTAATATGACGTGTTAGTCAATGAGCCTATATTAAAATTTGATCCATAAACGATTTCACATCTGCTTGACCTGGAGAACGGCCATCAGCATTAAAAGTACTTTTGGAGAAATCATGTAGCTGTTATTAAGATTTTCATTTGATTCGAGTAATTGTTATGACTTCACCATCTAGCTGCTTGTTTTCGCGTTTCTTTTATAGAGGTCATTGTTTACTCATTTTTTCTGTGCAGATTAAGAGAAGATCGTCAACATTCAGTTTTGTGGTCTTTTGCACTGAGAAAGAAAAAAGACTGAAGGCATTGTTCGCCAGGCGTTGGAGTGGCAATGAAATTATGGAGAAGTAGAGGTCTGAAACCAGCTTCCGGATGTACATTCTGGTGAAACTGGTGAATTATTGATAGTAAAGAGTAATTACGGGTTAATCCTTCTCATTCAGGACGGTTATAGCATTCTCCGACTCCAATGCACACGATGCAAAACGGATATTCTTCGAAATTGAAATATTTGTGGATTATATCAATTCTTGGAAATATACATACTCAGTTTTAGCTTACAAATGAGTTGGCAGAGTAGTTTTTTAACCATTTCCGCATGAAAAATATTTATAGTGTATATGTCGACTATATTGGCTTCATTAGAAATCGGCTTTAGAGACACATGATGATTAAGAAAGCTCCTCGAAAATATTAGAAAGAACATTGTTGATGTGTGTTATGTGAATATGAATGTAATCAATAATAGTAACACCTCTTCTAATTTTAAGGTCAGGTGATGTGATAATACGGGTAGATTGCGGTTTTCATTATAGATAGAATTCGCGTAAAGCAATGAGACTGATAGGAGTGTAAATCGGGATGTTTGTGAATGCGTAAGTTTCTCAAAAAAGGAATCACCTATACCCACCAATTAAAATCTGCAAATTTAATTTAATACTTACTTATGAGTCTTCGGAATGTAGCTTTAGGGTGTAAAATTCAGTAAAATGATTTCAAAATGAGTGGAATATTATTTAAATATTAGATATGTTCAACGTGGTGGAGAAATGACAAATTTTTCAGGAATTCTCGTCATGTTTTCATTAAATAGGTATTTTTTGGAGTATATTATTTGAGAATCATACATAAGTAGCTTGTAATTGATTAATAATAGATACCTTATATCTATCACCTGATTAATTCAAATGAAATAATGTCAACTGTGGCTTATTTACAGTTTTATCTATTTGTTTATTATTTTTTATTTAATTTTGTTAATTGTTTCTGCTGATTTAATTAGCTGAAGTGAATATATAATTATATTTAGGCCAGAGAAGCAGCCCAAGTATTCAGTTTGGATACGAGGAATACACACCATTTATAACGCTTAATTGCTCTTATTGAAATTTTTGCCACAATACCGTCACCGTGGTTAATGGGAGCGATGGATATATATTTGTATCACATAAATTTTACTTCCTCAGCTTTATTACATAACAGGGGTGCCTCGATTCTCCCACGAGGTGGCTTGAGACAGGACACCGCCAAACCATTAGGCTGTAGAGAAGTTAGGGAAGGCACAACGGCTTATTCAAATTTTGCTCGTGCGCCTGTTTCTCTTCATTATTTTTCCAAGTCTAAATTGAGCTCCATCACGCAACGCTCCCATATCAAATAAGAGAAAATTATATATGGAAGGTTTTCTTTCCTGAAGTTGAAACACGAGAATCTTATACACGATTTCCAATCATTTATATGGTGTTTGGTTTCCTGAGGTGATCTTTGGCTTAGTTTAAATGTAACTTTCGAACAATCGTTAATTTATCCAATTTTTTCATAAAATAACATCCTCCTAGCCAAAAATACGCAGCAAACTTTTAATTTTATTTCACAGTATGAATGCGATATTTTTATCAGCAATACGTTCTGAAATCCTTCTGTGAAGTTTTTTTGAAGATTCAAACTAAAGAATGAACTAAGAATTCTTCCTTATATTTTATGTAAACTCATCACTGTGTTGTCAAATAAAATTTTTCTCTTTAAGTAATGCATATACTTCCATTTTTTCATGAAGTCAAAACTAATTCGTATAAAGTTACTTAGGTTGTAATATTTCTTTCAAGTTATGGGTAATTCAAAAATTCAAAATTGAGTTAAAATTACTGCATCGTGCTCCAAATGCATCTATGTTTATGTAGAACAAAAATAAGACGACGAACCGCTTCGCTTCTCCTCAGAATCTCTGGAGCCTTAAGGTAGTGAGAAATTAGTTCGAAAGAGCCGTAAAAAATTGAAGATTAGCAAGGCATCAGGAGTTGACGAAATAAACGGTGAAATAACCGAGGCACTTGAGGACAAAGAGATGGATATATTATTTCTAAGTTTCAAAGATAATGACAACAGTGGAACTTATCAGAAAACGTAGACTAGGATATGATGATGAAAATACCGAAGAAACCAAGACTAGAAAAATAAGAAAAAATGGAACATTAAGCCTTATCACTCGAGATATAATGTACACCCTGATTCTCGGATAATTAGCCAAAAAATCAAAGAAAGATTAGAATCTTAAAAACATATCTGGCTTCCGGAAAAATGAAGAACAAGAAAGGCAATAGTCACATTAGCGGTACTGGACGAAAGAATGACACACGTTAACGTACAATTAAATTTTATATTTGCGGACTATGTATCATAAATTTGTTCAAGATACTAAAAGTGGTTTGGATGAACTACAAGACAGTAGAATAATCCATCATCTCTACCAGAATCAGATTACAACTATGTAAATACAAAACGGAAGAAAAATTAAACCAAAAAAGAAAGCAGTCAGGTAGATATGGCTGCAGCTTCTCACCGGCACTATTCCACGTAAATTTAGATGTGTCAGGAAAAGAAGCACAAGTATTGCGCATCAAAGGAGTCAAGGTGAATGGTGAAGAAATTGAAATGCTCCAGTTCCCAGATTACGCTGTATTAGTTTCAAAAACAAGAATGGATTTTCAAAAGGTCCTCTGAATACTATTGACGAAGTACTTCCGGAATATAATAAGAGCATCAATGAGAAGAAAACAAAAGCCCATGTGCGTGGAAGAAGGCAGCTGAGGGCGAATTTCACAATTAGAGGGGTGAAGTTTAAACAAGTGGAATTCATTTTCCCGGGTAGGAATTAAACCTTGAATGGGAGGAGTTCGACCGACATCAAAGGAAGTATTTCTCAAGTTAAGAAGGCACTCATGAAGAAGAGGCAAATATCGTGTTCACAAAATCTATGATTGCAAAATAGGATGCAGTTAATCAAAATATTCATATTGAGTATGGAATTCTACGGATCAGAGGCATAAAAGATTGGAAAGAGGACTAGTAAAGAATAGAAGTACTTGAAACATGGTGCTGAAGGAAAATGCTGTAGATAAATGGGCAGACATAATGAGTGACGAGGAAGTACATGTGTGCAGAAGAGCTGAAGAGGAAGAGAACTCTAAAAACAAGGAATAACTAAATGGATTGGACACACTTCGAGACGATATGAATTGGTTAGAAACATTATGGGACGGAAAAATCAAGGAATGAAATACGAAGGAAGGGCAAATGATTACATGAAGCAAATTAGGAAGAACATAAAATAGAAAACGTACCAGGCGTTGCTAGCTTTAACACTAAATAGGGAACAACTCATGGCTAGAGTAAACGATGCTTAGGATTAACATTACTTTACATGCAATCTAACGTGAGAATATGTTTATGTACATGCAATCTAGCGTGAGAATATGTTCCAAAAAATTATTGAGACAATGAGACTGGAAGACTGTAAGGCCCCCTGTCACAAGATATTTTGCTTTGTCCCTTCTAAAAACTCTTTAGAAGTTACAAATCCTTGAGGTTAATACGCAATTATTGACATACTTAATGGCGTCGTATATTTCTAGTGCATGAAAAAATTTGAAAAAAGACATTTGGAGAAACTTCTTGCCACTCACCTTTGTGCTTAACGTTTTTATGCCTGTGCGTGAAACATGAAATCTTTTCCTATAAATTACAATAATTTTTCAGTGGCAGAAAGCATATTTTAAAGGCCTAGAAGTAGTGACATATGCACCTCCCTCAGGGAGGACTTCAACATTTTACAATAGCAAACGATTAAGGGGTCTTGTGTGGTAATACCGTCATACCCAAGATTAAGCATACTGGCTGGTTTAGTTGAAATGAATACCGTTTTGACCTTCGATAATATTCCAGATTTGATCATTACAATGTTTGCACCAAGATGATACCAAAATCCTTAACGTAGAGGAGGACAAACAGTAAGCTGTGTGTCACTATCTTCTTAACGGAGTAGAATGCGCCGAAATTTTCTTCAGTCATGTGATAATAGGCGATGAGTTGTGGGTTTCTTTTAACTAAACGTCAATATCAAAAGTGGCATTGGGACAAAAATGTCTTCGACCTAAAAAATCACAAATGAAGAGATTTAAGTTCTACGCTGTTGGACGTGTTATGAAAAAATACTAATTTTCCATCTCTCAGTAAGGAGATTATTCACAAATAAATTAAATCTCCAAAAAAATCGGTTGAATTTCCATAGGAAATCCCTTGAGAAAAAGCGGTTTGTATAGGAGACATGAAAACGCCAACAGTCGCCGTCTCTTCGTATTCGCAAGTTTTTGAACAAATCACAATTGTTACAGTTTCGCCTTTACCTGATCTCAGTCCTTTCGAGAGTTTTTTATTCCCCATCCTCTGACATCTTTTCAAAGGACTACATATTATGACCGTGGATAACATTCAAAGAGGCAAGAAAGAGAAGCAAATGAATGTCACGCTTGAAGCGTTCCAGGACAGCTAAAAAGACTTGAAACGACTCTATCGATATAAAATTCTTACGGGGACCAATTTGAACGGGATTGCATTGGTTAGAAACCTAAAAGTAGAATGTTTTAAAAATAAGTCTCATTTCATTAATTCCACTCTTCGTATTTATGTTATGACTTAATTGGGCTTCGCAACAAAGCTTTCAGCCTCACACCGAAAAAGGAAGTTGGTTCCCCGTGCTTACTTATTTGGTAAAACTTGGTAGTTTTTATGTTTTCGAGTCTTAATTTCGTTTTTTTACGCTACTAGGTAAAGCTAAATAATGCTAAATAAGGGACGAAAACAAATTTATTTACATTTAAAATTAAGCATAAATTCATTTCATCACAAATTTTTGTGAAGTTTTATAACTATGGATCACACCTCTTCGTGTTGAAAAGGAACTACCTACAAAACCAGAAATAAAATTAATAATACATGTTTAATTGAAATAAATTTCGGAAAAGGCATTAAAACATTATATTATTATAAGGTACATTGTGGCATACATTTTGTTCTTAAATGTTCAATTGAGGTACTGCACAATTTTTAAAATATTTATTTCTAAGCTTTCTTTCGTATTGGGTGAGTCTCTAAAATTTTAGCAAATAGTTTCTCCCGGTGTGATTACTCTGACTAATTATTTTCCATATTCATTCTAGTCCTCCATTTTGGTGATAAATAATTAGTCAAACATAATCTCCTACTTACAAACCTTTAATCAATACATTCGCATTGGTAATGCTAATGGATATTCCAGTCTGATTGCTATGGACTTCCTAGTATTCACGTTCTTGATTAATTGCCCACCTGGACCATGGCCACCTAATTCACGTTGTACTCCAAAACCATAAACATCTCTCCATTCAGTTTTGAAGAGCTCGATTTCACCCATTTGAATCTTAATTAAAGGTGATTTCTGCTGGAACAGCGCACCCAATAGAGTAATTTGGAAGTCAGTATTAATAGAGAGAGGTTGAGTTTGATTCGTTGGCAGTGAAGGTTGTTGTTGAACTGGTTTGATCTTTTTTCCTATGACACATTTGCCAACGGCTGTGATTGTTGAAGTCCTTTTATGCTCATGGGGCGCCAAATACTCAACACAAGTTGCGATTTGGCTGGTGCCAATCCATATGAAGCCGCCGCTTCTGAAACGGCACTTGGATTTTGTAGCCTTTGGTTTTCTAGAAAGGGAACCGTGTATTAAAACTCGAGTTATCTTTATAATATGTTTTAGAGTACCTACGCCTCTCGACGTACGCAGGTATACGCAGTACGCACAGGTAAAAGTGAAAATATTTTGTGATTTTTATTTATTTAAGCACCTATTACAATTGCATAATTCTAATGTAAACAGTAAGAGGAATCGGCTTTAAAGATAGAATTAATAATTACTCTTTTATAATTAATGATATTTTTATTTACCTTGTAATCAGCAAAAACCAGAAAAGATTTATCTTCTGAAATTTTACATCCGTTTACATTGTAAAATTACAACAAATACTACCACAAACTCATCGGCCGAAAATGGAAAAAAACAGCATAGGGATTCGAACCTCTTAGCTAGCCTCGACAGGATGACGTCCTTATTTTGAATACTTACTTTTCTCGGTTTGTTGTAAGACGTTAAATGTGGGTACCTAGTCTATGCAGATATGTATAACTCGTATAAAACCAGATCATAGGCCGAATTTCCAATCTGGTTGTTTGTTTTCATTCGAACTCCGGGAAAGCACAGGAAAAATATTACACTCATGTTGATGAATTAGTTATTAGGCTTCTATATTCTGATTTAGTACCTTTTTATGTCATAGCATATTTTATTTTCTAAACTGCAGAGCCATGAATGGCTATGCTTATGTTTTGCTTATGCAAGCGTGTTTCACCTTGAAAAGTTTGAAGAGTTAGGCGATTTCTTACAATTTGAACGTCTTTTTAAATAATAATTTTTTAAGCAAAAGCTCAGCATTGCTAATTCAATCGAGGACTTCTAAGAAGGAAATCTACACATATTATAATTTAGTGCCCAATTATTCACTGTGACTTGCACAAAGTTCATTTATCAATAGTGTGAGAAATGATTTGAAAAGTACTACGCTACTGAATCATTGGACGTAGAGGATAGTTTACCTTCCCTTTTGAAATTCAACTGTATTCTTTGGTGATCACAACCCTTTTGAGTAAAGTATTTCCATTTTGAATTCAACCAGGATTATGATATGTTTTATTCAAACTACATTTACCGTTTGCAAAACTAGTTTTTCTTTTCATATCGTATCGTAAGTGACGATTCAAATTTAAATTCAACATGTACAGTTGATGAACCTCCTGTCATCAAGGAAAAGTACTTGAGAATCTATTCTGCCTAGATGCTACAGAATTTGGTCGTGAGGGATACAAAAGGGGCAATCACCGGGTCATGGGGACGACGTATTAAGTTAATGGACTCACCTGAGGCTCTCCTCTAAGGAAGAACGCTTTGTGCGGAAGGGTGGGGATCCTGAGAGTGCGGAAGGGAAGAGGAGGAGAAGGGCGAAGGTTGGTTGGCCAAGAGTGAGGTTGGGGCTGGAGAGGCCCAAGATTGATGCTTAGTTGCTGTGGGAGATTTCTGAAACCTTAACATATGGATTGGAAGGTTTGGTAGTGCGCTGAGGGTGATATCCTTTAGGGCTTCCGTCCCTTTTAGAGTCTTGATGGAAGATGGATGACGCTGGGCCCAAGTGCTTTGATAATATGTGGTTACTGCGATTTGCGTCGGTTAGGACGCGTCATGGGAAAAATGGTCGTTCCTCACATCGCATTTCGCTTGCTTTCCTTCTCACTGTCGTGGAATGAAATCAGTTGTTGGAATATAATTTGATCCACATCCATGATCTACAATTTCAGCACTTTCCTTCTCCGTGGTGTAATGGCATAAGTATTGGAATAGATGGGTGAATCGTACTAAGTAAATTGGTAAACCTGAACGAGTAGCAACCAAAACAAAAAAGTACTTGAGATTCATGTAAATCAAAATATGTACAAGTGAAAATTTTTCAAACGGTATCAATTAGGTTGACTTTCAAAGAAAACCACATTAAATTTTACCCACCCACCGTAATGTCTGTACTAAAACTAAGGAGAAATCAATTGATTTAAACTAGGGAACCAAAAACCTTATTGGGACATAGTTTCATGAATTCGTAAGATCTTTGCATACGAATCTGTAATACTCACAATTAGGACATCTTAGTAATACTTGACTGCATTCTACGGCTTGCATTATAAACCAGGACGCGGTCTTTGATATGTATGTTGCTGGGGTATTGGTTCATAAATTACTTAGCATTTTTTAATGAAATGTATTTTCTAATGTTTATATCTCTTTCAATTATGTGGTAATGACAAATGTAACTTCACCGTCGGTATATTCAAATTAGTTAAGTTCCCCATAATCCTTCTGCCATGGTCGCGATCAAAGGAACCATAAAATCCTCATCCTAACTCACCTGGCCCCTACTTAGACCAACCCTACTTAAATTTTCAGAAATCAATATTTTAAAT
This sequence comes from Hetaerina americana, assembly GCF_022747635.1. Taxonomy (NCBI): domain Eukaryota; kingdom Metazoa; phylum Arthropoda; class Insecta; order Odonata; family Calopterygidae; genus Hetaerina; species Hetaerina americana. The sequence goes on from NW_027287427.1 coordinate 14,541,913, forward strand.
AACTTTGGCATGAAAGTTGTTTTTTACAAGAATACTATATGTGTAGAGTGTTTATTACTTTCCAATCTATTTATTAATTGATCAGGAAACCATTCAAAAGGTTTCTCAGAGGGCTTGAAATTATGGATTTCTTATTATGAACATTTTATTTGGTTGAAGTAAAACAATATGTTTGGTAAAATTTGTTCAATTGTCAATGTCGGAAATATATTTAAATCTTTATTTTTATTTTATATTCAATCCTATCGGTCATGTAATGAACATGGAACAGAATTCCTTTTCACGTTCTAATGAAGTTAATTTTATTATCATCATAACTCTTGAGTAACTCTTTCTAATTTTTGCCATTTATTTGCGTATCCAATTTGAATAGCCGGTGAGAGCGATCTGAGATTTTATTAAATTGTTATAAAGAATTATACGATATGCTCTTATAAATTTATGGTTGACTCACCTTGCCTCATCCACAATTTCATCACTAGTATTTTTTTATACGAAAATGCAAACAGCTATTTCCTTTTGCCATGCCCTGATCCGAAGTACTAGATATTCTACCCTTTCCTTGCTTCCCTGCAGTCTCTATTCTGACTTAAAGTTTTCATCCATGATCCACAATTTCAGCAATATCGATGTTCTCCCGACTTCCCTTACTTTACGCCTGTTAGGGTCAATATCAAGCCAATGCACTGAGAGGTTTTTAAAAAAACTGTCAAAATAATTTGCATGATTTTCCCTCAATCCTCGATTACCTTATTATTTTTCTTTAATTAGGCCTGCCAATTTCTACTTCTCATTGTAAAATTGTCATTTATAAGGAAAATATACGTACAGCTCTCGCATCACACATAATACGCATTCGTGTAAGCCATATTCATCGCGGAAATGTGATCATTCTATCACTCTCAAGCTCATTATTTTATAATTTAATTATAAATTAAGGAGCAATTGGTCAGCTTTGGTGATATTTCGAAACAGCCAAGAACCACCACTCCAAAAAAGATGATCTTGCTGTGGCGGCAGTGCCTATTTTCTCAATTACTTCTGAACAGAAGTGAAAAACATACTCGCATAATACTTCCTATGTATTTTTTTATGGAATTACTTCTTCTGGCCTTCTCTTTGTTTTAGTGTGTAGGAAAATTGGAAATATCCCAGGCAATAGCCAGGAAAACAATTTACCCCTGCGGATCATGTACCTAACACGATTCGCTCGAGGTGCGTAAGTCAGGATTTATGTGCGCGACAGGGGGCGAATATGAGTTTCTGCAACATTTCCAACAAATCCTTACGAAACCGCGTGCATATAATGCAGAGGAGGTTGGCATTGCCTGAGTTAGTGTGGTGGCGTAATCGAAAATCATCAAAACTTGGGGAGGTCAGAGGAGAACAGCGAAGATTGAAAACGACGAGGAGGCAGTGAAATATTCGCGGGGAGTGCGTCAAGATGTAAGGGAGAAGTTTGAGAATTGCATGGCAGAGCATCCGAGGGGGAGGAGGGAGAAGGAAGTTCCGAAGTGGTTGGCGTGCCACCGTATGTGTGTGTGTATTTCCTAGGTGACTCCAGTAACACGAGGCTGAAAAATGAACACCCAAAGCGAGTGGGACGGCAGGTGCGAGCAAAATGAAAGGACCTGGTGTAAATTAGAGACCATGGCGTGGATGGAGGGTGAGAGATGTCCGGGTGGAGGGGTGAACGTAGCTAGGCATGGGTTGACGTCGGAGAGGCTTGAAGGGTGAGAAAATGAGAGAGAGAGAGATAGAGAGAGAGGGGTTTGGAGAATGGAGTTGGGTTGGTATGCGTGTACGTGAGTGAGATTGTGGGGGAGGGGGGCGCAGAAAGGGGAAAATGATGAAATGAGGGGGATGTAGAGGTCGTCGGCTCAAGAGGAGGATCCTGGGTTCGCGGTGGAGAGTTTCTTGAGTGATTGCATCGCCTCTTTCTCTTCGCTCCTCCCTTTGCCCCGCGTGCCACTCCTTCAGACCGTTCTGTTCCTTAGCAACGAAATCCCAAACACCACCATCTTACCTCGGGAGACATTGCGGCTTTCTGATCTTCCAATTTGAATATCACAGTGCGATGTAAATGGAATTTTATGAAAACCCAAATGCAGTGGCCTAGACGTCTTGGCATAATTGGTAAGGAGGAAAATCATTGGCATATATCCGTCATAAATTATGAATTTTACCCTACGAAGTTTAAACTTTCTTAAAAGACTAAGTAACGATAAATTGAGTAAGCATATGGTAACGAATTTCATATTGCCTATCACCTACACATTTCAGAGTCTCATTTAAAACACATTAGGGTTAGTGGATTTGAGAACGGTCTCCTCTGTAATGTTTCCATACGCTCAGGTTCTCATCTTGATAGCTCCATATGTTTTAATTTGAGGGTTGATATTCAAATATCATACAAACCGGACAGAAAACACACCTTACTGCATTGCATGAGTAATTGCGTCAAACGATATTTTTAGCTTCCCAAACCGTCGCGCACACTCTGATGAGTGCATCTCATCGTATTCGATGCATCGAAATATCGACGGAGCTATCCCTCGCAACTGTTTCCTTTCTTCCATTCCTTCCTTCTCTGGTGCAGCTCAAACTTCACCCCCCCCCCAATCCCCATTCAATCGACCTTTCAACTCGGCAAATTCCATCCCATCTCCGGCGATCTCACCCTCCCCCTAAATCATTCTCCTCCTCGCCCCTACACTTAGTGCATTAAAAAGATCTACCTCCCACTCTGAGAATGCGTTTATGCCTCCGGACATTGAGCTAAAATTAGAGCAAACCGAGTCTCCTCCACGCTTGACCTCGCGCAGACACTACGGACTAGCCTGCCCCGTCCTTCTGATTCAGGGCATTAACGTTTAGACTTTAGCAGGTGAGGATCAGGTTATGAGGTTGAGAAACGTCTGAATGTTTTCCAAAGATTATATATTATGGGCAGCTTCTAAAAGATTAATTGATTTTACTTCGTGTGTGATTTTAGTTCCCTCCCATAAATATTTTTACCAAAATTCCTGTATCCAATGACTAGTTTTACATAGAAGTAGGTATAAAATTAGCTGATAGGCCTGTTAATGGTATTTATAGCAAATGTCATAAGTAATATTTGCATTTTGAAGATTTAAATTATTTGTAATAAGTATGATAACTCGATTAAATATTCTTTTTCAAGGGTATGAATGGGCAGATTTTAGACTGAAAATAGATGGAGTAATTAGAGCATTAGACGTGTATTTAGTGTGAGAAGGTTAGAAGTAGAATGTTTATGATTGGGCCGTTTAAAAGATAAAATTATTGGGTTTTTTTCATAAATACTTAAATCAAGATTGTATCCATATAGAACGCTGTAACAAGGCTGAAAAAGACTCTGATTAGTTAAGACAGTGTAGGGTTGGAAAACAGTATTATTCTAGAAATAAGGTTAAGATTAGAGCATAGCTTTATGATTTAGTAATATGAGTTAGATATGATAGATAAATATTTAACTTAAAACAAAAATACAATTATCTAATAATTGATGGAGGTGTTTCAAATAACATCTTATCTAAAGAGTACATTGTTCCGCGCATGGTTTTGCATTTAACTCTGGACTGGCAGTATTTTTTTTAAACATAGTTTTGTAACAATTGGAGTGTTGCGGGAGTCTTCAAAAATTAATTAAGATAGGTCAATACCACTCAGATGAATTTATTAATATTTTCTAGTTTAGAGGAGGTGTGGTTAAATATTATCAAAGTCTCAAAGAGGGAAAATAGTGTTTACTATACGTAATAGTCTTTTTATACATTGTTTGTTTGGTGCTGTTTAGCCGTAATGTTGAGGCAGCTCCAATTACAATTTCTAGCCATTTGTTACACCGAATTAATTCCAAAATAGGCAAATTATAACGGAAGTACCACTCATCCATTATATAATACAATAAAATTATCTATATTTTAATACGCTACCCGATACACTCTTATTGCAGCGGTAATTTACACCATTTGCTTGTGTAAAATATTATTAATGGAATTATTACGCAACACTTTCCTTGATGTCATGAGTACATATAAAACTTTTTCATTTAAATCAACTATGATAGGGTGATTAGTTAAAAAGTGATGATAATAAAATGTAAGTAGCACTGGCTAGATAGTTGTTTTAATAGAGGAAAAAAATGTATTGTTTTAATGAAATGGAAACAGTTCTTCTAATTTATTTAATTAAATTATTAACAAAGGAGTAGATTCAAAACCAGTATATCCCCTAGAAAGTTGTACCTTGTGCATTGAGTAGAGTGTAGGCTCTCAATTTAGAGGTTTGACTGCCAAGTTAGTTTTAGGGATGGCCTTGGCTCAAAATATTAGTATCATTCTCGTCCTTGTAGGTGGATGCTAGTGACATTGAGACTAGAAAAAAAGAAGTTAAACGGTGAAGGGCACAAGGTGATAAGACTTCAGAAGGTTGTTATTAATACCAACTTGAGCTGAGTAGGTAAAATTTTATTTTTACATTTAGATCGTTTCCTGAGCTACATATTCCATCTGGCTATGTACCATGGGGCAGCTATGAAAGTTGACTGGAATTAAATTGTTCTGTTAGAGGTAATACTAATAATATCTTAAAATATTGGAGAATATCAACTTTTGTTTAATACTGTAGAATTTTTTCTTTAGCTAGAAACAGATTTTATTACGAATTATTTGCAAATGGTTACGGTCCAATGGCGAAGCTTTCCACTAAATTGTCGGTTAATCTACCACTAATTGGTGTTTGCCTTCCTTATTTATCGTGCTTACTCTTTTATGGAAAGTATATTTTCTCCTGCCTTCTCGAATGAGGAGAAAATTTGATGGTAGAAATTTTGTTTAAAATTTTGATAAGCAATTATGTTTATAATAACGATAAGTTAATATATTTTAAATTGCTTGTTCAAAATTCTGATAGGAAATTTCAAACAAAATTGCTCATCAGAATTAGTATTTTTTTTCATTAACAAGTACTTAAATACGAGCTGTCTCACCATCAAAATTAAATCAAAATGAGATATTTCGCATCTAAATTATGTTAATTTCAGGTACTTGTGTTGGATGAATCACATTTTGGAGACAAAAGACTATTCTAAGTGGAGGTCAACCTTAGCAATTGTATCGTAAATAATAGAACACGGTTTGAGTCCCAAGTAATGGAACTAACGAAAGAATGAAATACCATGAGATGACTGGCTCCGAAGCACCAATGAACACGCTGCACTTCAAGTGATTGTTTAAAAACTTTTAGTTGCTTGAATTCGACAAGGTTTTTATTATTTTTCTTATATGATTGAGGTGACCTCTACATAGCTAGCGTGCATTCAGACCACAAATCCAAAGCTTGTGTGTAATAAACTAATCTAAATTATATGAACAAAATCATTTTAACAGCCTCTATGTGGTTTATAATATGCCGTGTCATCCATTATGAACATCCTTTCTAAGAAATAATTAAAATATATGCTTGTTGAAACATATACGAAACTTCAAAATACTCTCGTTTACATTATGAAAAAGGAAGATATTTTGCAAATCGCTTGAAACATTTAATTTTCTTGATCTTTTTACTGAATCTCCTCTGTTATTTTAACTATGATTCTTATCCAATTCATCTAGAATCGAGTCTTCAACTCTCTCCATCTGAAACCGTCAACCTCTCTATCTTCCGCTCCCTCTTCACTTTGCGGGCGATTCGTTCCCTTCGCCCACGGACTCCTTCCAACCCGCGCCCCTCCACCAGCCCCCTCTCTTACTTACTTCCCACTCTCAATAATTCTCTCTCCCTCTCACCCCCAATCCTACTATGGTGTGGAACTATAAACCTCGAAACCCGTCCATTTCGTCCCACCTAACCTCTCTTGCGCCCGAAGCAGCAACTCCCTCCGCACTCCCACCCAGCCCCACTATGCCTCCTCTATTCTCCGTCACCGCTCCCTGTACCCCTTTCCTCAGGCGTCTACTTCAATTTGTAACTCCCTCGAGAGATGTTTCCCTGCCCTATCTCTTTTCCGTCTGGCGGGTCCATGCCTTTTGTTGCGACAGTCGGGACTTCGATTTTGATCGTTCCATTACTGCAATGGGGACCCTCTCCAACCCGCTCTCCCTCAACCCCGCCACCTCTTCCGCTTTCTCTCCCTCTTTCTCTCGCTCGCCCTCCTCCTCTTCGTCGATCTCCATCTTTGTCGCTGCGATGGAAAAAGGAGTGTATTGAAAAGTCGAGCAATGAAAGGAAAACTTATTGCTGGGCCATCTGTTCGTTTGAGTCCCCGACTTTTGGATTAAAGTTTTTTTGTCGCCGAAGGCTCCCGTAAAGAGGGTTCTCTCGTGCGCCGTTCTCTTTGGAAAAGTGAAATGTGTTTGTGTTCTACCTCCCATTTCAAGCAGTCAGTGGGAATGGGAATGACTTTATTCCTAACTCTTCTAGGTACTTACTAGTATTTTTTCTTGGACTCTCTTAGAGCTTCAAGGCGTTAGAATTTTCACTGTAGCAAGAAATATTTCTGCTATGCTATGCATATGTTAACTTTTTTTCTGTTCTATCGGAGTAGATTTTTACTTTTTCAAGGAATTAAAAATTATGTCTAAATATGTTTATAGGAAATATAAGAAATGATATTGAAATCTCCCATGCAATCAGAAAGTCAAAATATTCACGCTGATATTGATCTTGTAATGGTTTGATCTTGGTTGATGAGACGAAGTTCTCTCCCATTTTCTGACCCAGGACTCTTATTATAATTTTTTGCAGTAACAGAAAAAGGAACTACTTTCCCTCGCTGAATTTCAGATGCAACTGATCTTATTATTTGGTGAGCAATGCATTAAACTATCAAACTAACAGTCGGACTGATAAATGGAATTTGGTGTCATACTTAAAACATTACTAAGTTAAAATAATGAGCTCTTTTAAATCAAGATTTAAGATTAATCATGTTTTATGAATAATTAACGACTATAATGTGATTCCACAGTAATCCAAAGATAGTATTTTAAGTATTCAGTCTGATAGTTTATGTAATGCCACTTTATTAAAGGTTCATGGAGAAAGTAAATAAAGAATGGTATGCATCGATGACTACTAATATAAATTAATAAATATTAATGCTAGGGTTTTGGAAATATTGCCTTCAAACTTGGCGCCACTTGTCAATTTGACGAGTTGCTGCCGCTGAGTTTATGACACCGTAATGGTCCTAACGACCTGAATTTTCTTTTAACATGAGAACTGCACTAAAAATATACACTTTTGTCGAGTCATTTACTTTTTTGATACATAATTGTAAATCTTACCCTCCGGGCATGTCTTGGATAGGCAGATAGCGTTTCTTAGCTTTGTCTAAGGAGACATACCATGCCACCCCTCTTTATCACCCAATAAAAATTGGTCAAAAGTGAAAATCCATCTAATTTTTTAATCTGGTTGCAATAGGTATTTTTAAAATGCCATATCCATTTAATTTTAATAACGAAGTTTTGAAAAAAAATTAGTTTGGCCCAATCAGCTTAAAATTTGTGACTCAATGAAACAAAGTTTATATGTAAAAATACTTTCGATGAATTTGTGATGCATTGTACACATTTATATATAATAATGACTTTTGTCTGTAGGAAATATTTAAGAAAGAGTATTACATTAATTTTTCAAGGGAAATACGGATCCATACACAGTGCGAATGGTTTTGATTGTATTTTCATACTTGGAAATATGGAAAAATAAGAAGTGTACATTTCCATTTGCATATTGATGGCTTTGACAGCTAATTTCTTCTGAAATATGAATAATTAATGATTTCGTATACACTACTACTTTGCCTTCTAGTGGTCTTCATATATTAGGCATTAATTTTTGTTCATAATGAATATGAAAAGAAAGTTGAATCAAATGAAAAGAAAAAGGTTTTATCATTTTGAAGTAAGTTCGCAACCGAAATGTAGATATTTATTCATCATATTTAGAGTCAAACAAATTCCAAAGTTTGCTTTGTGAATCCAGAAGTGATATCACCTTGTATGCTAGGAGCAGAATCATCTCTCCCTTTTGATGTTCGAGTAAATGATTGCCACGGTATAGGGTAAAGCTGGGTATGTGATTCTTGAATAACTGGGTGAGGCTTAGAGACGGGAGTGCAGGAGGGGTGTGGATCATGCCTCACCCTCCTCGCCCATTTTCCCCCTACGCTTGCTCCTAAATTACACATTAAGGCGCCTTTAGACTCCTTTTAGCGTGAAAGATTGATGGGATCAGCGCCCGAGTAAGAGGAATGGCAGATGCAGACGAGGAAACACTTAGCTATTCAATTTTATAAGCTATGTACACATATATCTCTATGTCTTTACCTCGTCTTCCCCATTCTCATCCGTGCTGACAGGGTATGGAGTCTCAGAATTGCATTCCTGGCGGAAGTTATCTATCTCGCTTAGTTTAATTTACTCACAAGTCAAATTCTTTGCCGAATTTTGAAACCTGTTTCCTCCCTTTCTTACCTCTTCAAATATGCCTTCTTTCTCCTGGATCCGCTACCGTGGGTGTTCAGCCAGTTATTCTCTCCTCCCACTTCGTCATCCCCGTCTTCATCGCAGCCTAACCGATCTCCCATTTCAAATGGGAAGAAGCTAGTGTTTATATTTGCGGCAAGGGAGTAACGCCGGAAATACTTGTGAACTTTGGAATATAAAAGTCTGAACCTAGCTACATTGCTAAATATGTTGTAAACATTGGGGCTAATCTAACCTTCATCAGAATTTCATATCCGGGGCCAACACAATATACTTAATAAAGGTGTTTAACTCCATCACCATGAGGATGTAGAGTAAATACTTTTACAGGATTTTATTTATATGGAAATAAATATGAATAATCATTGCTTAATGTTACAGTTCACTATCAAAAAATATTCTGAATTATGTTTCCTTTATTACAGGGTTATAAATCAAAATCGATATTGAAATTGTTGTAATTCATATTGTAATACGAATGAAAGGCTCCGCATCGAATCGCATTGGATATTGTTTTACACTGGGAAGAAACACATTTCCATTCTCGTAAAAATTATGCACCAATTATTGTCAGACTTTCGCCCAACAACCTGAGTTTGGGGTAACACTCTTGTAATATTTAATCATAAAAATGAACAATAGTGCTTCGGAAAATAATTAACGCACAACAGATTGCGTTTAATTTGAAATAATAATCGCCAAACCTTGAGGCACAACTTTCTTATTGCTGACGAGAAATTTGAAACTGCTGTTATCTAAAGCACCTCCAAAGTAATATGGATATCGATCAAGTTAACGGAGAAAGTGTATATATTAATAATAAAAGAAAAATTTTTACATTATATTAAATTTTTTTTAAAAGCTTTGGAATTTCATATCATCAAAATTGAACACGCTCTCTTGAGATGATAATCACGAGAAAACAAGCAACAAAAGGAAAATAATGAAAGCTTCCGAAATATATACCTCTTCATAAATGCTTTACCGGAATTTCACAATAGAAAGGGTTATCCGACTAGAAAGCAGAGCCACCTTAATTGGGATATCTGCGAGGAAACAAAGTTAAATTTCTTAATCGTTGGTTTCATCAAACATTTTGAAAATGAATCAAAGGAAAGCCTGTTTTTTGAGGCAGCCTGGAGTAGGAATGAGCAAATACAAGATGATTGTGCTTAATAATAGATAACCACTCTGCGGCCAGTTTATTTTGGTGACAATTTTAATTTCTAAATTAATTCGCTCTTTTCTTTCACTGTCAGCATATCCTATAGTTCATGGCAAAATTTTGAGAAAGTATAAGGCAGAAGAGGGTTATAACTACTACTGAAAATCTTGAATTATCGAAAAAAACATTATGCAATGTCTTATGTCCTGTAGTAAATGATAAAGTATTCTTTTACCATGATAATTATTTTTTTAGTTCCCTACATTGCCTCATTGAAAGATAAACACTCCATTATTCTCATTTATTATGCGTACTCTCGGTAAGACTCCAGGATGACAAAATGTCCTCTAATTGCTTTCTCTCTCCCGTTTTTCCAACATTCTTCTTTCTGTTAGGAAATTCTGTATCCCCCTGCCTAGCATAATTCCCCGATGTATCTGTTTTGACTTTGCCGTGTTTTGCCTGAAAAATATCTCTACTTTTCTCTCACCATATTTAAAAATTCGTCTTTATTTTTCCTCTGTGCCCTGCCTATTATCCGCACGTTCGTATCCCAGAAATATGTAATCTACGCTCATCTTCTAAATTGGAAGATATTTGTGTGCCAGAACTGTGCGTGCAGTTCTTTAGCGATATTTTCTTCTATCTTTGATAAATGCACTTGTATCTGCCTTTAGTTCCATAATGTACAGGGTTCGTCCGGAAAATAAGTGTACTGAGCTCAGGAAAAAAAAATTATTACACTTTTACATATCTTAAGCTAATATTCCTCAAAATAGGACCCTTGTGAGTCGATACACTTGTTCCAGCGGCGTTCCCATTCCTGGAACGCTCCCGCGAAGGCATCATCGGGAATCTCTCGAATACACGTCGTCACGGCCTCTTTGACGGCGTCCAAAGTCCCGTATCGCGTTCCTTTCAAACTCCTCTTTATCTTCGGGAACAGAAAGAAGTCCGGTGGTGCCAAGTCCGGGCTGTAGGGCGGGTGCGGCAGCGTTGCCACGCCGTGCTTGGCCAAGAAGTCCGACACGACAAGCGCGGTGTGAGGCGGCGCATTGTCGTGATGCAGCCGCCAGATGTTTTTGATCGCTGGCCGGACGCGGGCGACTCGTTTTCGAAGCCTGTCGAGCACTTGGACGTAATATGCAGCATTTACAGTTTGTCGTTCAGGTACAAATTCGTAGTGGACGACTCCCCTTTGGTCAAAAAAGACAATGAGCATCGCCTTGATCCGAGATTTGCTCATGCGAGCTTTCTTTTGACGGGGTGATGATGGGGTGTGCCACTCCGCACTTTGTTCTCTTCGACTCCGGGTCGTACTCAATGATCCACGTCTCGTCACCCGAAACAACGTTCTCTAAAAAATGTGGATCATTTTTGCAGTGATCCGCAAGTTGTGTCGCGATTTCCAAACGATTGAGTCTTTGATCATCACTGAGCACTTTCGGCACCAACTTTGCACAAATTTTTCGCATCTGTAATTGGTGCCTAATAATCTCGTGCACTATTGTTTTTGGCACATAACACTGCTCTGCTATCATCCGAACACTAAGACGACGATCAGAGTTCAGTACATCGCGAACTTTTCGCACATTTTCGTCGGTGAGTGTCGTTGATGGGCGTCCAGGCCGTGGTTCGTCGTCGACCTCTTCTCTGCCCTCCACGAACATCTTGTGCCACCGGAAGATCATGTTTCTGGACATGGTCGACTCCCCGTAAGCCTGGTTAATCATACCGACAGTTTCGGTAGACGATTTCCCAAGCTTTACCGCAAATTTGATGGAATAACGCTGCTCCAAAAACTTCGGCATCGCGTTCCGTGACGTGGGTCGAGCGTGGAGGTTCGCGTTAACAGAGCTCCTCACTACACCACAGCTCAGAGCCGACTGCCTTTTTCAGCGTCGCTTGCCAACATAGCCCCCTACAATCGCAGTCCGTCAGAGCGGTGCTGGGCGCGCCTAAAGCGGCGGGAAAAAATCAGTACACTTATTTTCCGGACGAACCCTGTATTTGAAAACTCGATTTTCGTCAACAATTTTTACTACAGCAGTTACAAATACTGATTCTATTTTCCTCCAAAATACTTAAAATATATGAAAAATGCATTAATTTATTCTTTCCTACCTCATTAGATTAAATTCCTCTTGTTTTCTGGTGGTTGATTTTTAGCCATTCGCACCGTGTAATGTGTCTAAGAATGACTGTTAACCCTTTGAATTTAAAAATTGTTATTATGTGACCATCTGAAAATCTGACTTCATTCTAAATACATTTAGCTCTAATTTTAATATTTTAAGCAATTACGAGGTTTAAAAAAAACATTGGTGATTACTGAAAACCATGCCTATCAATGCAATCCGAATTCTCCCTCCGCTACCAATGCTCTTTCCGTATAAGACATTAACAGGTTTAGAATAAGTTACCTAACCCTACAGACTACTCCCACCTTAAGCAAATTTAAAATAGATTTATTTATTCTATACTTCTATTCTTTGGAACTTCTTTTGATTAAATTAGTAAAATTTATATCCCCTGCGTTGCACGACATCATAGTTGTATTCTGCTTTATTCCTTAACAGTAACGGTCTCATTTTTTGTCGCAACACTTGGTCTCTCACTCTTAATCCTAATTAATTTTCTTAATATGATCATCTGCCGTATTATGCCAGTACTTAGCGAGTCATTCAGAAGAAAAAATATGGCAAATTGTACGGTTAAAATTTTCCATTCCTATCTGCTAACGTCTACCATCCCAGTCGAAGTGCCGGTCGTCAGTTAATCTGCGTAATAAATATTTAAGTAGAGATGATTTATTTTCTAGCTATATTCACGTCCTAATGGATATGGACTAAGTGACAGGCACTTTGGAGTCCATGTAACTTTATGACTTTCAGAGAGTCACGGCGTGGAAACATTCTCGCGCACGTATTTATTGACTGTGTCATAATGGCTATGTCTAAAATGGTTTGCAGTTATTCTTTCTTTTATTTTAAAATATTTCCGTTATATGTCCATCGATGAAAACATAACACCTCTATCCATTGCTAATTAGAAGTATATTAACTTAATTTTAACTATTTTGAGAATTGTGTGAACCCGCTAAAGTCTTGACTTTTTAGATCTGTTGGCGATGGTTTGCCGGTGTGAATTAGATATTTGATTCCATCACGTGTACTGCACTTAAAGTATTAATAATTCACAAATCGGATGTGTACTAGAGTAATAAAGTATGGTTAACTAAATAAATTCCATTAAACTTAAGGGATTTTCTTGATTTTCTCCCAGCAAAATTTTTTACATGCTCTGAATTGAGGATGAATTCATTTGTTATGCTACAAATCTAACTTCTTTAAGTACTCATATTTGCAGTAGTGTTGGCTTTGCTTCACTTTTGTTCAGGGAACTTTTTATAATAAGGGATAATAAAGAAAAGAGGTTTCCTGAGGAAATGTATAGGAATAACCTGAAAGCAAATATGTGTTGCTGGGGAGACGTGTATTAATTAAAGACTCGTTCCTTATTAAGGCATTCCAAGTTGATGGAACTTTATTGCGATATCTTCTCTCATAATTCATTCACGCTTCACTTATCTACTGCTTTGAATACATTTCGCCACACTCTGCTGATTCGTTCGTAATCAATTCATTAATAATTGATTGGAATTCATGATTCATAACTTCATTACGACTTCAGATCTCTTGACTTTTTGTCAATAGGAGGTGATGTAGCTCAACGATTCTTGCTTCATTCTGCTGCTCTTTCGAGTAGAAACAGAGATCCAGTTGCCCCTGCTGGACGAAAAGTTGATTGTTATAAATGAATGCCCTAGTCAATTTTCTGTTCAATGAGATACTGGTTGTGTTGAAATATCGAAACTGACTTTGTGTTTGTTTCATGTCTTATGAGTTATATCAAAACAATATCTATCTTGGGAATAAAACCTGTATAAATTTCACTAGCTTTCCTAAGGATCAATTGCGATTAGTAGACTTATTTTCATTTTAATTCAACAAAATTTTTATGCAATTATTCGGAAAGGTATTGTCAGAATAATAATATATTTTATATTAGTCAATTTACAAACTATGACAACACGCATATGTATTAATCTATACCGAGACTTATGAAGAACCATTATATCGTGCTGGTTTCCAGCGTATAGATTTATTACTGATTCTCTTATTATCCTTACAATTAAATACCATTAAATAAAAAAATTACTATATATATACATATATTTATATTTGTGTATATATGTATGTATGTATATATATATATATATATATATATATATATATATATATATATAATCTATCATTAAATACTCTATGTGGTTATGTATATTATTTTGGAAACGTGTTCCAGTAAATTTTTCAAACTCTACTTATTGCCAAAAATGGAATATATTATTTCGGGCGTTATGCGCTCATTCTTATTTTGTTACATCATGACGATAATGCTTATGATGGACATTTTATTTTCAGTCAATTGCTCTGGCATCCCCAACAGCTCAAAAACATTCCATCACGTTTTTTTTTATTTTTGTCTTTATTTTCCAGATAGTCTCAATAAAATTAGAATTGCTAGTTAATCCTTGAATTACCAACAGGACATCAGTTTTCACCATTAAAAAGAAATCGTTTTCTATTCGATTATTGCATATAACTTTCACCTGAATTTTTCACTTCCCTCTTACTCATGTGGAATATCATCTGTCTCTATTTATGTTACATCCATTAGCCGCAATTCATTTTACCAAATGAATTTCTCTTATGTTTTCCCCTATTTATCACAGGTTGTCCGGGGCCATAGTTTGCTGGGGTTTTAGTAGTGGCTAAATTAAAATTGATTTAGTTACCACTAAAGAACAGGTATATAGAGGTAGGATAGTTTAAGCACTCGGCTACTCATAGGATGGTGTATGTTTCATTTTTGATGTAGTTGGACACCACCAGATTCTTCCCTACCTATGGGACTTTCAATTAATTATAAATGCGTTGATATATATCCACGTTAAACCAAATAGTACGGCATGTCCTTGCGGCAAAGGAGTGGTTACCAAATCTGGAGATTCTTCTTTCTTGCAAAATACATACGCTCAAAGTCATAACAGGAAGAGTAAAGATAATAATATAATCATGGAAACTGTCAGGCTCGTCAGATTGCAGGAACCATTTTCACATCGTGTTTGGATTGTCTTACCAAAATAAAAAATTTTTTATGCAACAAAAATGGACAAATGTAGATATTAAAAAAACGGATGATTGTTTGAGTCTCTTGGTCTTTATAGTATTTAAATAGTAGTTAAATAATAAAGAAAAAGTTAATTTGGGTTGAAACGTTTTCTGCATAGATTGAAAATGCAATGGATATGCGATTGATCACGCACAGATAATTCTTCTCTTAACATATAGTATTATATCTTAATTATATAGATTATCCTCAAAATAAATATTTAGCTTTTAGCCTAGGTTTTTTTAATGGCCAAAGTATCATGCTTAATAAAATTTAATAAATAAATTGATTGCGGGCTAATGCATGCAACTCCTTAACTGTGAATTTTGTTAATTCATAAGGTATTTAAGCTTGACACCGCTCATCATTTTTAGAGCAGGTTTCTGAGGGAAAATTTGAGGTGGGAGTTTGGACAAGCTCGTCAGACATTACTCTACTTGACAACTCCGACGTACGCCCAGGTAAATAGGAACACGTCAGCTCGAAGAAGTATGAAACAGTTTCCAGTGGAATGCTATCAGGGCCAAAGTGCACACACATGCACACAATCTCACGCATATCAGTGTCATAACTGGAGTGCGCTTCATTCCAATTGTTTTGTTTGAAAACTGGAGCAGGAACGACCTTCTGCAGACGTGCATTCCGATAGACGTAAGTGGAAACCAGGAGGAATCCCCTTTAGCCAGGGGAGGTAAATTGGAAGGCGTTTGGAATGAGGCGGAAAAGTATGAGAACGAGAAAAATGCTCAACGCAATATTTCTGTATGTGTATGAAGGGAGAAACAGATATTTTTTAGGATAAATTTTTTTTTTCTTTTCAGAACGAGATTGACTTTTCAATGGAGGGCTTTCTTTCAGGCTTCCTTCTGCCCTTCTACAAAGCTGTCACCTCTTTTTCGAGCATCGGGGACACCTCTTGCTCACACTCACTTGCTTACACATTCACTTCGATTTGACATAGAACTCCGAAGCATCCACATTTTTATACAGAGTACTCCCAAGTCCCCATTATCTTAGCATCGCAGGGAGAATGTGTAGGTCACATACTCGGAGGTCACTTCTCTTTTGCTTCTACTGTCCATCTTCGAACTTTTCGATACTGTTTCCCGTAGAGGGAAAGAGTTGTTGAGTACCCTCAATCTGTTTTACTTGAATAAAACCTTCCTGGTGAACATGAGTGTGTGCATGCGTGTACCTATATATTGGTGTGTGTATATATATATATATATACATATATGCTTTCATAGACGTAACACGGAAGTGCCGAATAGTACAATACACAGTAACACATAATATAGAACCACAAAAAAAGAGAACACTCACACGTATTTTCTTGATATTTCGACGGAAACAATCCGTCTTCCTCTGAAGATATAGAAGTAATGACTGCTGGAATCGTTGAGGTGAGGGGTGCGAGAGAAAGGGAAGGGGGCCAGGGGAAGGGGAGAACGGGAGGCGAAGGAGGGGTGAAAGGAATGGTTGGGGAGAGGAAAGGAAGAGGGAAGGGGTGGAAGTAACAATTTTAGGCCACTCCCATCAGTGAACGACATTGAGGCCCGGATGCTGATAGGCCATACAGATGTAAATGAATGCCAATTCAAGGGTTTTTAATTCTATAGGGTTATCGGATGTGGGAAGGGACGCTAGGATGGAAACATTGTAACACTGGTTGAAGGGGGTATTATGATGGGAAGCATTTTTAGGGATGGGGAGACCCGCGGACGGGGAGGAGGGATTGCACGAGGCGCGGTGGTTATTAATCCTAATGTTAAGTGGTGTGGAACATTGGCCTATGTAAAAGGACGGGCAGAGTTTACAGGTAAGAAGATAAACTACATTCTTGGAAGTGCAAGAGGAATAGGGGAAGGGCGGGAGAGAGTTGAATGGTGGGATGGAGTGGTGAAAATAGGGCAGGTTTTGCATCTTGCTCGATGACGTGGAGTGGGTATGGCTCTGGGGGTGTGAGGGGATTTTGAGAGTGGCCTAGTGGATTTGAGGATATCTGCTAGGTTGGCGGGACGTTTGAAGGTGACAGAGAGGCAATTGGGGAGAAGGTTGGAGGAAGTGTTGTGATTTTTGAGGATGGGGAATAGGTCTTTGAGGATGAATTTGAGAGACTGAATGCCTGGGAAGTAGGTAGTACAGATTGAGAGAGGCTGGGAGTCTGTGGTTGACGCAGGGTTGGGGGTGTAGGAATGTTTAAGTATTTTTTTATGGAGGAGAGAATCAGGGTATCCTCGTTGGAGGAGGGAGTGGTGAAGGTTGTTAAGGTATTTGTTAAGGGATTCGGGATGGTTGCAAATGCGGTGACCGCGGATAGAAAGAGAGTAAGGGAGGGAGCGCTTGGTATGGGAGGGGTGACAACTGCTGTAATGAAGGTATTGCTGCTTATTAGTAGGTTTGGTGTGAACAGAGGTAAGGAATTTGTTGTTGCTGAGGGAAATATTAACATCGAGGAAGGTAATCTGAGAGGATGAAATGGTCGAGGTGAAAGACAAAGATGAGGAATCATTGAGTTGGGAGATGAAGGAATTGAGGGAATCTATGCTGTGTGGCTATAGTAGAAAGATGTCGTCAATGTATCGGAGCCACAGGAGAGGTTGCAGAGGATAGTTGGAAAGGAAATTCTCTTCCAGGACACCGAGGTGGAGGTTTGCATATGAAGGGCTGAATCTGCTACCCATGGCACAGCCCTTTATCTGGAGGTAATGGTTATTGTTAAAAGAAAAGGAGTTGCGGGTGAGAATGAAATCGGAAAGGTCAATGAGAAAATCGGTACTGGGGATTTGAGGGGTAGGGCGTTTGGAGAGGAAGTAACGTAGGGAAGAAAGGCCTTCTTGGTGAGGAATGGATGTGTATAAATATATATATATATATATATATATATATATATACACACACCAATATATAGGTACACGCGTGTGTAAGTGTGACAAAAGTGTATACACACACACAAACATATGTATATATGGAGTAAGAATGGGATAGACGTGTTAGACGAAATGAAAGAGGGAAAGATATATGTAGTTTTGAGAGGTACTTATTGTAATTTTGTATGCTAGTCCGCGTTTTGTTTGCAGAAGCTTGGAAAGGTATCGTTTTACTATTTTATAGTCTATGTCCATGTAAAAACTACCTTAACCCTTGGAATACTAAAAATATATACATACATTAATGCTTATAAACATATTAGCTTGCATTTGACTATTTAAATCCTTCCAACCTCACGGACTAAGCCTTTCTATTACATAAAAACACCTTCCTCTCCTGTTACCTCTACATCATCCAAAGCGCACATCTCTTTGTTTATCCTTATCCCTCTTCTAATCTTCCCATTAGTTACTCTTCATACTTTGTTGAAGGTGGCAGGGGCCACCGAATTATATCCGAAATACTATCTTATGAGAATGTATTCATGTTTATTCATTTGTTTTATGAGTGTTTTTGTTTATTAAAACTCCACTCTATATGTGTTCATTGCATTTACTATCCAATCCCTTATCACGCTTCTTCTCGCGAGAAAATTAATAAATTTTTAATTGATTTTCCGTATCGGTGTAAGGAACCCTCCCTGAACCCCTAAGCAGGAGGCAGGAACATGCGAGATGGCGCGCATGTGGGTACATAAATTGTTCAAAACTCCCGGGCTGAAGTTGGCTCAATGAAAATCATCCATAATCCACTGTTTGCGTTGCCTTCTAGTCCGTTCTCCCTTCTTATCTCATTCCCCCCTCGCCCCTCTCTTCCCTATTATTTCCTGGAGAACGGCATTCTGAATATGGTGACCTTGCTATCGAAATGCCAAACGACTGTGTATGCGAGATTGACCTTCCTTTGCTTGCCAGTGTTTAAAAAAGTTTAATTTAGTCGGCCACTGATTTTTTGCCCTTATTTTTAATATTTTAAACATAGGGTAACAAATATTGCGCTTATGTTTGCGAAAGTCATGAATTAGGATTTTTCATCATGAATACGTAAATATGCAATTATATCATTTAATAATAAAATATTTTAAGCAAAGGCCTTGCCCGTTATTATATTTTGCACACAGTTTTTTCCCAAAGCTATTTTCGTAGCTCAGCCTTAAAGTTCAAATTCTCCTTTTTTCTTCCTTCCATTAACCTGTCCACCATCTCTCTCCTTGTCTTAGACCGCTGCTCTGTAGACCGGAGGAAATCGCTTCAATCATCTTCCGTGCACTTCAGCTCTCACATAATTCTATTTTCAGCAAGATTTTGTGAAAGAGACAGATATAGGCTCGTTGCATTCAGTTAGGTGATCGGGGTCGGTATACGTAGAGGACAGACGTCGATTGGAGGTTTTTGAAATGTGGGTGTGGAGAAGAATGGAGAAGGTGAAATGGACAGATAAGAAAACAAATGAGGAAGTACTTGGTATGGTGGGTGAAGAGAGGGGTTTGTTGGGAGAAATCCTATGGAGGCAGGAAAAGTGGATGATGGGGGTATTGGCCGGCAGTGGGATGTTGAAGACTGTAATTGAGGGGAGAATGTTAGGCAAACGAGGAAAGGGAAGGAACAGGATAGGGATGTTGGACGAGATGAAGGGAGGAAGAAAGTACTCAGAGATGATGAGGGACCTGATATAGAGTAAGATGCTGGATTTTGTGTTTTTTAGGAGTCACAAAATGTTTTATTTAGTAGCTGTGTCATTCCCTGTCACAAACCTACCTTAATCGGTGGATTACCTAATAATAATACGTAGAGGAAGGGCGGGGATTCGAGTCTTATCAATTCCTCGTTAGTAGACGTAGTTACCAGTGCTGTTCATCGTGTATGTGGAGGAAATGATTAAAAAGGCATTAGAAGAACTGGAGGTATGAATGAAAGTCGGATGGTAATTCGTAAAATCAGTAAGGCTTGCCGATGACCTAGCTCTAATTTGTCAGTCAGCCAAGGGTTTAAGATTATCACTGAGTGAATTAGTAGAACCTTCACTGCAAAGGATATGAGATGAAAATTAACATAAATGAAACACAGGTAACGCAATTTCCCACAAACACAAAAGTGAATTTAAATTAGAGGGCAAAAACTAGAGCATATGGAACAGTTTACCTACGTATCTCAGAAATGTTTTGAAACAAAATGTTCAAAGTAATGGGGACATAAGGAGAAGAATTGCACAAGGTAAAAAGGCTTTCACAGGGAGGAAGGAGTTGATGACAGGGACGTTGAGTCAGGATAAATGCTCGTCGCAACTTATATAGAGCGTAGTTATGCACGGGGCGGAAATATGGTCACTAACGCAGGAGGATAGACGCAGAAGGAGAGTTTTTGAAATGTGGGTGTGAAGACGGATGAAGGTGAAATGAACGGAAAGGAAAACAATCAAGAAAGCGGAGAAATGATATGGAAGCAGGAAAAATGAATAAAGGGCGTATTGATCGGCAGTGGAATGTTGAATACTGTGATAGAGCGGAGAAAGTTAATCAAACGAGGTAAGGGAAGGAATAGGAAAGGGATGTTGGACGGAATGAAGGGAGGGAGGAAGTATAAATAGATGTTAGATTGTTAAATAAGAGGTTTGGTTTTTTTTGCTATGATAAACAAAATATTTATTTGGTGGTTGTTTCCGTCCAAAACCTTCCTTAACCGGTAGACTAGCTAAAAAAAGCACCGTTGAGAGAAATTTTAATTGTTAAGTGCTGGTCAGCGCAGACCAGCATTTCTTCTTATGGATGCACAAATATTGTCGGTCTTAGGTCTTAAAAAACTGTTAAATAAATTTGTCAAATTCATGATTATGTAATTAAAATTTTCTGTTTGTGTCCTGATACAGTTTTAGAATCAATATTTCACGGTTAAATATTCTCCCAAAAATGTCATTTTAAGAACTTTCAGTATTTAGCAGAAAATATTTGGATAGTGACGTGTACTCTTCAAGTAGTAACCTCAATTTTCTAGGGGGAAAAAATACAATCCAACGTACACAATATTAATTATACATGGCTTGTAATATTTTGGATATAAAACGTACTGTGCTAGTAGTTTGTAGATTATGAATACAGAAGCTCACCGGGAGGGTGTACATAAGCTTTATCAACTTTCAAATAATCTTCTTAAGTCTGGAAGATAAGTGTGACGAGTGAAAATACTCGGGTCCTCTAGATAATTCCAGATTCGGCAAACTAAACTATTATGTATATTATAATTATCTCCTCCATATTCGCTGTATTCTAAATAATGTAGATTTGAATTAAATCTGGGTATATTGGCGGTCTTTGTATATTTCTTATTATTTTAGATTTGGATATAGATTTATTAATTTATTTCATGAAATAAAAGTATTAGACCCATTTTTATTTATTTAGGATTTTTTGTCACTCACTTCTTAAATAAATGGCATAATTCGGATGTTACTCTTCAAACGTTTTGCGTTCAATTCGTGGAGAAACTGAGAAAATCAAGTTTTTCTAGTAATTCCTAGAAGCTCTTGGCTCAACACTGCCACATGAGTCACCTTTCCTAAAAGAGCAAGAATCACCATTTCAATGGTATGATCGTTTTAAATTTATTTTTACCCCATCTCAAAATACCTTATGATAAAATTTACCCCTTCCGTATACAGGCCAGCTGCAAACATTTCTTCTAACATTAAAGGTATTGGGAAAGGAAAAAAAAGTAATGAACCGCATTTGAAACAATATATTTATGTTCAATTTTAGGAATTTAAATTGGCTGAAAATTCCGGATATTTCTTTTATCGACGTCTCCCTACCCTGTTTAAAACCCCAGGGAACTAATTTGTGCCAGGCACGATCGTTATTAGTCCCATGTCATTTCCATTTGGAGCCAATTCCTCTCCTACTCCTACCTGATCTCTTCTGGTTTGCTATTTTTCTACACTCAACCTTAGTCTCCCTGATAGTCAATTCTTTTCCCTTCTCTCATCTCTATTTTATTCTTGTCCTCTGCCTCCGACGGACTCTCTTGCGCGCCGAATTAAGTTCATCATCCACGGACCATGGCGCCCCAATAATGACTCCTCCGTTGTCCGGAGGTTAAGGATGTATGCACGAGTTAGGGTTGCATGGATCTCTAGGAATTCCACGCATTCGATAATAGTTTGTGGGTTGGACGGCTCGGGGGTGAATGAAGGAGAGCCTTGGACGATACTTTTTTCTGCGACGTACTCACAGCGGAGGTGAAGGCTTCGGGTAGAGGAGAAGGGGATTGGGAGAATGATTTTTTCCTTGGATGTTGGCTGGGAGGGGTTGGAGGAGCGAGAAATATCATTGGAAACCTGGAACCCATGTTAAGGCCCTTCTAAAGGAGATGCTTGAGGGGTGTGCGGATGAAAACGGGTCTGAAATATTCTCTCCATCGAAAAGCGATTTGCAAAACCACGTAGTACGTGCTAAAAATTCTTCAAGGTAGCTCAGGGGTTGGAGGGACGTCAGGAGTTTTTGTGTAATCATGCGAGCTTCCCCGGGGGATTTAAGTTTTTCAACTTAACATCTATTATGCATATTATAATACTGCATAAGGACGTTATGAATGATGGAGTTCGGTGGGATGGAATTATGGAGGTACTGTGTTATCGGGTCGAATATCGATTTTAATCTGCTCGGCTTCCGCTCGCCATGCTTTCTTCGCTCGTGTCCCTTACGCACACAGACACCCTCCTCTCACCATCACCATCCCCCATCCCCCATCCCCTCCCCGTACACCATCTGCAACCCTTTTCCTCTCAAATGCTCATCTCTGCGTTAATGCCGCGCTCGAATTTCCGCGCTCTTCGTAAAAGCTACCGTATTGATTATTTGGTTTTTTTGAAGGCCTCGATACACGTGATTTTTCTTTTTTTTCGTACTCGGGTAACGAGAGCGATTGGAAATCGGTTGAAATAAATTGTCACCAGTGTTGTCGGAGGGACTATATTTTTTTACTCGATATTTTCGTTTCCTCCAATATTACAGCTGGATGTTAACCAAATGGCAAAGATATGTCTTTCTGGCAGGTACAGCATGGTTTTTTAAGGTGGATATTTGGCAGGAAACTTTAGAAAGAAGAATCGAAGAGTTTTAAACATTGTCGCTACTTTTATTTCTCTTGTTCTTTAAATGGAACCATCCGTTGGTGCAGTGTTAACTAACGCTTTGAATACTGTTTTCGTATTTTAAAAATATCTTTGATGTAATATGAAATTAAAATTACCTTTCTTGCTCTACAGGGGTGTAGTCATACCACATTATAATGATGATAACACTGCATTCACATGATGAAGAGAACGAACACTCAGGAGCAATTATGCCATATGTGTGTTAAATGCTTTGACTATCCAGATAATTTGCTACGGTATTCTGAAAAAGGAGTATGTAGGATTTTAAATAATATACCTTGTTAGGCTTGGTGTTGAGATATGGTTACTAAAGTAGACGGTAAAATAAGGAAACAATGGATAGATGGACAAGGATTTATTTGAATTACATTATTAATTTATTTTCTGCCTTTCTGTTCAGTAAATTTAGAATCTAATATGGTTTATTATAATGAACTACTCTGGTAAATTACGTATATAATAAGTAATAGATGTTTGAAACACTTGAAAACAGCTTTCTTTAAAAGGATTACCATTTAAAATCCGTACTTCTTTAGAATACGCATATTCCCGGCTTACATTGTTACGTATGCTGACTTCTTTGATAGGAAAAATGAAAAATAAATGATTAAGTCTTAAGAAACTATAATCAAGAGCTCTGCTGCAACATGCACTTGAACTAATCTGATGATCATACGAAGAAACACATTGTGCAAAATTTATCATAAATAATTTCCGAGAAATAATGCATATTTGTACACACCAATATTCTAACCATCTGTTTTAAATACTAGATTTAAATTCTTGGTAAACAAGGGCAAATCCTACACTTGGGTAGTTTATCCATATAAAAGATGTGTACCTGGGTAGATGTGCGTATATTTGTGAGAAAGGTAAAGGGTAGATTGGTAAATTTGAAAAAAAAACAAAAATTTATTTCCGATACGGTAAGAGAGTTTCCTTGAGAGGGTGAAAAGATATTTATCTGTATCAAATGTTGTCCGACTATTTTTCAATTTCCATGATAAGGCGCCGTCGCTGGAGCTTAAAATTTTACCAGAGCCATCATCTTAGAGCTCTCGGAATCAGAAATGTATATTTCAGTCGCAGCGAAATATTGAAGGGCGGAAGTTTTTGAACGATGAACTCATCGTAGGATGAGGCATTCTTCATTGTTATTCGAAGATTTTAATGCGCATATTTTCCGCCTCCCAACACTTGAACAACGCAGACCCCGTTTCGGTGGGGATGCTCTTCACTCTCGAGGCTACGTCATATCCGACGTGCCCCTCAGTCTGTTTTCATCGGATGAAAAAGGAACGGGACTTATGTAAATGCTGAGAGAGTGGCCCAAGGATTGGAGAATAGAAGGAGAGAGAGACCAGAGGGAGTGAAGGAGAGGTTATGCCACGGTGTAGGAGATAAAGAAGATTATAAAAGCTTTGTTGAGATTGACGAGATGCAAATGCACACGACTCGCTGAGTGAACGCGAGCTTGAGAGTCAAAGAGTGTGTCATTCCTGCGGAGAATATCAGGGAGTCAAATACATTAGCAATGTAATCACATTTGCATTACCGCAGCAAACTTAGTCTCGCCGAAGTATTTTAGCTTCACCTATGAATTAGTGTTTTTAGTCTTTAGAGAACCTTAGATATTTTTTTGGTTACGATAATTGAAATTAAAGCGGAAAGAATTATTTTATTTTTCCATTGAAATTGTAATGGATGACTTCGCCTAAATATACTTAGTGATATATATTATGAAAATATAACCCTGAAATAGGAAAAGTATAATGTTCAACTTTAATGCTTTATAAGTCTAAATCTTTATAAGTTCTGTCCCCAAAGTAAAATGATTTATTTTTTCCCGGATGGCTGTTTCCCTGGCTGGGTTCGAGGATGAGGAGTCTCAGGAAAGGCTGGAGATCGGAGAATTTGGCTATCAGCCTTTTCGGAGCGCGGATCGTTCGTTTGCGAAACTTCTATAACGTGACCTCATTACGCTCCGTCATCAACCGCTGATTGGAACAGCGCTACGCAATCAAATTTCGCGCGAACCAGGGCCAAACCGGTTAAGAAACTCATGGTATGCTCAAAGCAGCTTTTGGTAACAACGCCATGGAGAGATCTGGTGTTTTTGAGTGGCAAAAGTAGTTTCGGGAGGGTTTTGGAAGATGTAAAAGACGACGAAGGTTCAGGACGCCCTTCGACCTCAATAAGTGATGAAAATCTTGCAAGAGTGAAATCTTTACTGGACATGAACCGCAGATTAAATGTTGGCAAGGTTTGTGATATATATTTGCATAATTACACACATACTATATGTACATCTACACATATAAATTTGGGATACACCCACATATACACACATATTCAAAGATAATGACAGTGAACATAGAGATCAATAAAATAGGGAAAGTCTAGGCAAAGAATGAAGTTAGTGGGAAAAGTAAGGGAGAGTGCAGTTTGGAAAGTTGAAAATAATTTGAAAGAATTGATTCATTTTAGGAAAAATTTCCCTTTAGCTAGTTCAGCGGACTTCTGATACTTATGATAATACGCTTAATATATTTTTTCTTAAAATAAAGTGTGATAGGGATGAAGTAATGTTTGATGAAAAATTCTCATGCCAACAAATGGCATGAATCCATAGCAAAAGCTGTCAAGTCAAATGTTCAGTAACAAATTAACTCATTAATTTGCCCTTGGCCATAAATTATTATCCTACTATGTAATATTTTCATCTTAACTATCCAATTCCAGTGATGATGATACGTACCTCCTGTCATGCGCTTTCGGGTGGGCTCCCCTGCATGCGGTTTAAGCACTGAAGTGAATTTATGTGGGAAGATGGGCAAGATAGATACCAGAGAAGAGAATAATATTGATTTATCAAATGAATCCTGCTAAGGAAATTTCTCTCGATGGAATTCCATCCTAAAAGGCTTGTTGGAATATTCTTGGACATTGCATCTTGAAAAGATATCATCCAATAATAATGGGAAAAAGACCGAGATATAAACGCAATCAGCAAACAATTAAATGTTGCAGATATTGTGAAAAATAAGCCTAATAGAGAGTATTGATGCTGAGAATGCTGACGAATCTTACTAAAATAAAAGAAGTATCTTGATTCTTCGGAGATATTTATAAAAAAACGATTGAAAATAGCAAATTCAGCACTTTCTGTATTTTTATTTCAGGGAAAATGTCATTCCTCACGGTGGCAGTGACATGTAATTTGCGGCGATTTTCTTGCATGAGGCGAATACAATTGTAATATATTAACAATTATATGAATGCTCGATCATCGAGTTATTTTCAGTAGGCAGTTTTCGAGATGATTTGCGGAATAATGCTGTAACTCGAGTCAACTGGATATTCTAGCATTTTGTCAATTTAATTGTGGTTGGGCTTTAGTGATATTCATTGCATATAATGAAGAAATAAATGTCCGACATGCCTTTTCATTGGATTGAGTTTCAGCTCTCATCTCTTCTCGTATCCAAGCCTTATAAATGTTTCTCCTGATTTATGGTTGACTTTGATGACCGAATATTTGCTCTTGGAGTTTTTTTTATTCGTTGTACTCTAATATTCACTGTATGAATGTACCTCTTTTAATGAATAGAAGGAAACATTACACATTATTTGCTTTTATTTCTTTCCCTTTTTTACTAGTGTAACATTAGGTGTCGCAACTTCAATAGGCTCATTTTGTGCTGTGACTTAATTTTAGTCCATGGTAAGTGAACAATAAATTATACATTTTTAGTTTGTTGTGACACGTATGTACGCCAACTTCACACAGCTACAAGTCACCCTGGTGTTGGTATATGGTGCATGACCTATATTCTCACGTTATGACTAGAAAACTATATCTTTCGTGCTGTTGTATTTCTCACAAACCCTTTTTTTCAGAGAAAGACATTAGTCGGTATATACGAAATCAAATGTATGTTTACCCTTCTATTATAATCTAAAATCATAGGAGAAACAAAAAATCATCTCTTGCAGCTGTAAATTATGTGTCTACTAGCACCATATTATGTAGATATTTCTTCCTTCTAAGAAACAATAATTTCATGATTTTTAAAAAGAGTGTGCAGCAAAAATAGAGATTATTAAATAATTCAAATAAAAAGTGTCTTCCTGATATGTGCATTCCAACTTTAGAGCAAGAGTCGTTCAAGGATATCTTTTTCAATATGCTGTGTTTTTAGTTTTGATCATCCAACCTGTTTTATTGTGGTTACTTATTATTTCAAGCAATGTACTGTTGTGTGAAGAAGAAAAAAGCGATATTATATGGATTATTTAGATATGAAATTAAAATTGAAATAACATCATAAATGAAAATATTGTGGGCATACACATTTTTTAAGGATGTAACGATTCAAATTATCAAGATAAGATATATTATAGTCGTCTATTAGAAATTTTTCACATCATTCACTAGAAATAAATGAAAATATTTAATTATTTTATGATGAATAGTTTGAGAATATTCATTTCAACTGCACACTGTAACGTAGAGATGCTTTACTAGTCAATCCAAGAAGAAGCTAGTTAAAATTACTCATTAATGGGTATATAGCATTAAAAACTCGATATCTTGCTATGCCTTGCGAATCAATAATAACTACATAGTATAATTAAATGGTTGAGTGGTTTCTTATACGCATATTAATTGAAATAATTCTGACCAGAATTGGCCCCTGCAAGCTTATTACAAAGTTTAACCTCGTGAAACTAGCTTCACGAACTAAACGATGAAAGAAAATTCAATTAGTTTAAGATACACTTACACTTTTTCATGAGTAAAGCATCTGAAACAAATCAATGCTGAAAGAAACTCTTACCCAACCATGCCTATTATCCGTAATTTATTTTACTATTCGACAAATAGGAGTAATAAAATGATATAATTCTCTGTTATAAGTGATATTTTATAGAAAAACATTTCCCTTCTATCTTAAAGTCGCTAAAGTAACAAATTACTTTTGCACATAGTTACATTTTTTAAAAATTAATTAACCCATGTAGCCTAGAAAGTAGTAAATCACGTTGGCGTTATTCTGCAATTATTAATTGTTTATTTCTCCTATTTATGCCGAATTTTGTACCCTAAATTATTTTTTGCCGGAGAAAATGTTTAGTTTATGTTGTTATCACTTAAAAAACGATTTAAATTCGATTTGAACTTTTTAAGAGGCAAGGAGTAGCGTGGTTTTCCAAGTAAAAATTATGATAATAATCCAAGTATTATTTAATTCGCGAAATCGACATCAGATGATATTTGATGGGAAGATAAAAAAAAAGGATACCGCGATGCGACAAAGTCCCGGTAATACTGAAAAAATTTTAGGTGGAGAGTATTACTACTTTTTTTCCTGGAATGAATGAATAACTCATAGTAATGCGTCAGACTATTACGCTGATTTATGCCATACTTTATTATTTAGAACATTTGCATGCTTTTATTGAAAAAATGGTAAGACATTAAATTTTTTAACATAGCGTGCGGTGCAAAATGACCAATGCCATGACTGCAACAATGGATGTAGGAACAAAATTTATGGAAACGATCCCACGGAGGAAACTGCACGAGACCGGTCACCAAAATGAGATTGACGGACGAAAGAGAACAGGAAGTGTAAATAAATTAAGGAGTAAAGTAAGGATACAGCACCTACCCTGGACCATTCAATAAATATTGAGAGGGGACCACAAAAGAGAGCATTAGTGCTTTCTTGGGGACTGCTAGGTGACTCACGACCAAATAACGATGGAAAAGTCAGCGATAAACATCTAGAAAGTGATATACCTATCCATTGAATGTTTTGTAAAGATTTCACTGATTAAAATCAAGTATATGCGAGCTGAAACCCTAAGACCTGGTTGACAGAATTCGCTAAGAATGCTCCGTTTGAAGAAGAGTGGTATTTAAGCAAGACCGAAATGTTTGTACCGAAATGTTGCACAAAATAAAAAGGTAGGAGCTCGGCTGATATAAGACGACACAAAGCGCAATTTACGAATGGATTCACCTTGAAGATTCCACTAAAATTTTCTCAAAATACTTCTTGACATATAAACAAGGGAACAGTACATCAAAGGGCTAATCAGGAGTAATAGTCTCAATGGATTAAACACACGAGAAATCGTAAATCTAAAAAAATAAAAAAAGGCCTTTCAAATCTGTTGTTTCAGACAGTTGATAAAAATTTAACTGTTATATTAGAGGAAAAGATATAATATATAAAAACTAGAGGACGTAACTATGGTAAAATTTTAGGAAAAGGACTTGCTGAATTGGTCATTGACATTACATCATATTGGATTTGCAATAAAGGTAGCAGCAGGGACCCCAAAAAGAAGACTTATTAAAAGAAAAAATATTAAGTCTATGTAAATAAGGGAAGTTTTGCAGAAGGAGTATCAGGGCAAACAAGTGAGCATTCATTACTAAGGGAAGAATGGAGGACTGCTGTCGCCAATTCTTCAAATAGAAATTTGGATGCAAATGACATAATTTGATCCAATATTGCCCCTAGCCCTTGCTCTAGCACATGCCCTTGACATAAAAGCACTTGTCATCTTGTCATATTTTATTAACTCTCTTCTGCTGCTTCGGTAATTCTAAGCAACGTCATTTTCTTCCTCCTTAAAGTTGCTTCTATGCATATTTATCGCTATCATTGACTGAACAAATTTTATTATTCAAGGATCGTTTTTGACTGCTGTGTTGTTTAATGATAAATTTCAAGCTTCAGCCGATAGTAGTCTAAGTGCTCTTATGTAAAGTATATGCAGAAACAATAATTACTTTGATTTGGCTCAATTAGGAAAGGGAGACCCTTAAACACACATCAGATGGAATAAGATGTTCTTTGTTGGAGTAACTCGCAAACGAATAGCTGTGATTAAAGCAAAAGTCTGAGATGATATTCGATCCAAGGAGACTGCCTAACAATTCCTTTCATGAATGAGTGAAGGGTCCATGGAGAATGTGAAGAGAATGGCAGAAATATTGGATGGAGCGAGGAGAGAATAGGAGGGGAGATGGGAGTATATTCCCCCCGAGGCAACACGAGAGGTTGTCAGCTTCCCCACCGAACCGCGGAGCTCCCATCTTGATTCATTGCTCGCTCGGGATGTAGTCATGTAATGAATTCCTATACCTAACCTTATTTTTCCGACTTTTTTTTAACATTCAGCATCATTTTCTCTCACGCCCTCACCTCCAATGCTACCAACCAACGACCGCCGCCAAAACACTTTTACCTTTCTACGGACTTGCTTAATCTATTGGATTCCCGCATTTCCTCCCCTTCATTCCTGGTCACCCATTCAATTTCCCTTCCCATGCCGTCCTCTCCTTCCACCTAGAGCCAAGGGGTATCCCTTTCCCCTTCCGTCCACCCATCTCGTGGAGGGAGTTTGCTGCTGCCCCAGTTACCGTTCCTCCGGATATTCCGCTCTACGTATCTGTTACGATGGGCGGTGGGGTTTCTCTCATGTGGAAACGTGGTCGGAGCCGAAGCTTGATTCTCTGTCGGGCAAAATAGTATTGCTTTCCCCCAATACATTCGTTCTGGACGTGCGATCATTCCTCGTAAGTTGGGCGTATTGAATCCGAAACGGCGATAGACCGCGGCCATTAACCGGAAAGGGAGAGAGGTTTGTTGGGTTTCGGGTCCTTTAAATTCCCGCAAATGCGAAAAAAACATTGCTGAAGCTACACAGTGGATATCGGTAGTAACCGAATATACGTTTCGGATTTTGTTAGCAAATGAAATAGTTTTGGTTTTTAGTTGAGCACACCATTATCATCATCAACCGTGAAGTCCGAACGAGGGAAAAGAATATGCCAAAATGTAGGAAATTACAAATTATTCTAATTTTTCGCAATTAAAATTACAGAAGGGCATGTTACATGATAAATCAAACAAGAATATCCATAAAACATCATGCAGTATCATATGTCATTAGATTGTAATCATTATGGTTTGGAATGATAATTTAGCTCTACTGTTTCAAAATATTTTAGAGATGCATTCATAGAATAAATCCATACTATTAAATGAAATGCAAATGAATGAATTCCTTAGCTAAATTATTATTACCCTTTCATGCATATTTTTCTATTTTCCTCAAAGGACAATCCTTCGGAAAGACCTTCGGAAGGTTAACCTTTTAGGTAATTTTTATGTGGTTATAAGTAAGTTTTGGAAAGAAAATCACAGAATCTACATAAATCACATTTCGAATTGGTATTTATTAAGAATTTATTTTATTTAAAATATATTTGCTTATATTTTATTGTTACATAATTGTTTTGCTATTGTCTTTTTAAATAAATGTATATTGGTAATTTTTAAGCCTTTATTTTGGAACATAAAAGGACATTGATCTTTACAGTTTCATTCCAACTTATTTATTATATATTTTCCCACAAAATATAAACGCACTGCAGCATATTTCACGTTCAACACTTTAATCACCGTGTCATAAAAGAGTTCAAAGTTAACAAATATTAAAAATTAAAATAAGCGAAATATTTGATGGGCATACACATAATATCATTATAAATAAAAAAAGAAATTTTATTTTTATGTTGTAATTGCAAAAGGCTCCCCATCTGTGAATCTGAATCGCTTTGCGATTTGAGAAACAAAATGCAAGATTTATATTCACGAGAAAAATGGCGGCTGCGACAAAAAAAATTGAAATCGTATCCCATTTCACCTGTACAGCGATGGTTTTTCGCGCACTTAACTTGAAGCACTTCCATTCGTCGGTAGTTCAGTGGTGTCTCTGCTCATGTGGCTCATCCTTAGCCAACCTCAACCTACCTCTCCCTTCTGGTGAAACATCTTCCACTCTTTCCCCGGTTTTCCCCGGTCCGAAACCGTCCTCTCCCCAACCCTCTCCTCCCTCCTCCTCTTCCCTTTGCCACACCCGATTCATGACCGTACCGAGCCCAAGGGAATGACAAGATATTCAGGCATCGTCGAGCGGCGGAGGGGGAGGGGTGGACGCGTTGTGGCGGCGGAAGGAAAGGGTGAGGGATGGGTGGGTAAAAAAAAGTGCAAGTGGAAGGAGATGCTCCCAAATGAATATGGACAACGATTGCGACGTCGACTTCAGATTCGAAAATTATTCCCGGAAAAGTGTTCCGCCGACGTGATTTCGAGGAATCCGCCCTTTTTTTATTCTTTCCGCTGCTTTACAACTTCCCTGTCATTTAAATTTTTTCCGCCGTTCCACTATCTACTTCAGAGCGGGAAGGGAGAAAGAGGGGTGTGTAATGTGACGACTTTCGGATTTCGTCGCGAGCATATGTCGAGAACGTGTTTTTAATGTGATTTGTGGGGAGTTTCAGAGGAGTGCTTTTATGGGAGACCATCTCAAATTTATCCCCATTGAATGCTATGAATATTAAGCACGAAGTTATCTTTGAAGTAATGCCATTAATAGCAGAGTCCAGAGAACTTCGGAACTCAAGAGTGAAAGACGCTTCTGATATTCAGGTATAACTTCACATTTTTATGTATTCCCATTTTATCTTCAGGGTAAAATATTATGTAATATCAGGAATATCCGACAACTTTTTATAATTATGAATAAAAAGATTTTAGGTGTTCATGTTAACGGAAAAGAATATCCACAAATAAACAACAATTAATGCTATTGATGTTTAACGATAAACCGAAATAACATATGTCACATAGAAGTATGAATTGACTTTAAAATATCTGCCAATTTTTATTAGTTCCTTTCAAACGTATTTACAAACTTATGTACAAAATAAAATATACTTTCACCCTAGAAAGTTCATTAAATATTCGTTGGAATTTACGGTTATTCTACGCATAGCTATTTATAGTAAGTGGCAATGATTTTCTAGTTGAAAATATTTTTATTCCAAATTATAAACTGCAAAAGTTTTAGGTTTACTTTTTATTACTACGAATCAAAATTCGTTTTCATTGCCAAATTATATTTTCAAAACTTACATATTTACATGTAATTTATGAAAAGAGGAGCACGCTTTAAGCTACAGATAAAATTTCATATTTGGTTTTATTGCCAATTACCTTTTCAAATGTAATATGGTTATGAGACATAAATAACAAATTTGAATAATTTTCATTTACTTCATTACTCGAAATATTGAAAATCCAACTTTTTTATTTGTAAGGCGTCCTGACTTCATCACGTGCACGAAGATATCACTTAAGTCATTTTTAATGCATGGGAAACCTGTTCCCTTAAGATCAATGAAAGTGAAAGGAACGCTAATGCGCAGAAAGAAAATTAAAGTGAAATTGATAGAGTGTATGTTTAATTAGTAAAAAGACATGGGTATTGTACTTTTTTTCTACCGGTATTTATTAATGTGCATACGATTAATTAAAATTAAATATTTCATTTTATTAATACGTCATGTTTTTCCGAAATAAATGTTATATATATCTATAATAAATTAAAATTATAGTAAAATATAATATATGTTAAATTATATATATAGTATATTTTTTTAAGGTAATCTACCGGTTAAGGTAGGTTTTTGGATGGACACAACTACCTAACAAATATTTTATTACTCCTAACAAAACACAAAATCCATCATCCTACTCCATATCAGGTCCCTCCTCATCTCCGAGTACTTTCTTCCTCCCTTCATCCCGTCCAAAATCCCTATCCTGTTCCTTCCCTTTCCTCTTTTGCCCAACATTCTACCCTGTTTTTTTTTTTTAAGGTAATCTACCGGTTAAGGTAGGTTTTTGGATGGACAAAACTACCAAACCAATATTTTATTACTCCTAACAAAACACAAAATCCAACATCCTACTCTATATCAGGTCCCTCTTCATCTCCGAGTACTTTCTTCCTCCCTTCATCCCGTCCAAAATCCCTATCCTGTTCCTTCCCTTTCCTCTTTTGCCCAACATTCTACCCTCTATCACAGTCTTCAACATCCCACTGCCGGTCAATACCCCCTTCATCCACTTTTCCTGCCTCCACAGGATTTCTCCCAACAAACCCCTCTCTTCGCCCACCATACCAAGTACTTCCTCATTTGTTTTCTTCTCTGTCCATTTCACCTTCTCCATTCTTCTCCACACCCACATTTCAAAAGCCTCCAATCTACGTCTATCCTCCTGCTTCAATGACCACGTCTCCGCACCGTACATAGCTACGCTCCATATCAAAGTCTTTACGAGTCTTTTCTTAACATCCTTACTCAGAGTCCCCGTCATTAACTCCCTCCTCCTTGTGAAAGCCTCTTTGCCTAGCGCAATTCTTCTCCTTACGTCCCTACTACTTTGACCGTGTTGGTCCAAAACACTACCGAGATACGTAAACTGTTCTACCTGCTCTAGTTTTTGCCCTCCTATTTTAATGTTAAGCTTGGCCTTTTTCTTTCTAGAAAATCGCATAACCTTTGTTTTATTAATTTTGATTCTCATCCCATACCGGTCGCACTGAATTTCCAATTCACTCAGCAATGCTTGAAGCCCCTTGGCTGACTGACAAACTAAGGCTTGGTCATCAGCAAACCTAACTGATTTTACGAATTCCCCGCCCACTTTCATTCCTACCTCGAGTTCTTCCCATGCCTCTGTAATTATTTCCTCTGCATACAGGTTGAACAGCAACGGTGATAATGGACAACCCTGCCTTACACCCCTTCCTAACACTGCCCATCCTGACTCCCCGTTTCCCACCCGCACCTGAGCAGTCTGAGACATGTACAGGTTGCGGATTAACCTCCTTTCCCTCCAATCTATTCCTATTTTCTGCAATATACTCATTAGTTTTTCCCAATTCACCCTATCAAACGCTTTTTCGAAATCTACGAAACAGGCAAATACCTCCTGGTTGTGTTCTATATTCCTCTCGATTAATAATCTCATTACTGCAATGGCATCACGCGTACCTCTCCCCTTCCTAAACCCAAACTGATCATCCCCTTAGTAATCATTTGCCCTACTCTCTATCCTTTTGTTTATGATCCTGAGAACAACTTTAGCTGCGTGGGATATCAAACTAATTGTCCTATAGTCCTCACATGACGTGGCCTTTACCTTTTTCGGAATAGGAACTAAAACTGATCTCACAAAGTCTTCCGGCCAGATTCCCTCCTCATAATTACTACGGATCAGCCCATATAGCCTCTTCCTCCCACATTTTCCTAAGCATTTTAAAAGTTCCACGGGAATGTTATCTACCCCCACGGCCTTATTTAGTTTCATCTCCCTTAATGCCCTTTCTATCTCATGGTCTAGTATGCCTGGACCTAAGCTGTCCTCCTCTACGTCATTTTCTTTTTCAATGCCTAACTTTGTTGGTCTGAGTTCTTTACCATACAGTTCTTCTATGTACTCCTTCCATCTCTCTTGGATCTTACCTGCGTCAACTATTACCTTACCCGCCTTATCTCTAACTGTTAGCATAGCTCTTCCTTTCTTACTTCCCGATAACGATTTAACTTTGCTGTACAGCGCACCGATTTCACCCTTCCTCTGCAGACTTTCCATATCCTCGCACTGCGTATTCCGCCAGGCTTCTTTTGCTTTATTTGTTGCCGGCCTCAATTTATTGTTCAATTCTTTGTACTTCATTTTGCCTAATTCTGTATTCATATTCTTCCATTTTCTCCGCTCATCCATCTTTGTAATCATCTCATCCGTGATCCATGGTTTCCTAGTCCTTTTAGCGTTAACGGTTCCAATAGTGTCTTTTGCGGCTTTAGACAACCCCTTCTTGATCATTTCCCATTTTTCTTCGATAGTACTAAGCCCTTTACCATCCTCCATGATTTTCTCTACCGCCTGTTTGTATTCCTTCCTTTTCAACCCATTTAACGCTTCTACATTCCATTTTCTAACTCGCCGCCCCTGCCTTATCTTTTTGAAACGTACGCTACATTTCATAACAACTAAATTGTAGTCTGAGTCCGCATCCGCTCCCGGGAAGCTGTGGGAATTTATCACACTATTCCTAAACCTGTGTCTAGCCAGGATATAATCTAGCTGATATCTCCCTGAGTCACCTGGCATTTTCCATGTATACCTGCGTCTTTTGTGGTGTCTAAACCAAGTGTTGGTGATGACTAACCCCTGTCTCCTGCAGAACTCAACTGCTTTCTCCCCGCGGTCATTCCTCGTGCCTAAACCGTAGTCCCCCACCTCATCACCATCTCTTCCTTCGCCTACCGTCGCATTCCAATCCCCCATCACTATCAAATGTTTCCCTGCAGGAACACACGCGATCATGTCCTCTAACTGATCGTATATCCTATCGTCCTCTTCTTCCTTATGGTTGCTCGGTGGCATGTATACCTGAATAATAACTAAGTTCGTCGGTTCTGCTTTTATCTCCACTAATAGTATTCTATCCGTTACCTGCTCTATGTTGACTACGCTTCTCCCTACCTCTTCATTTAATACAATGGCAACCCCTCGTTGGCTCTCGTCCCCGCCGCTGTATATTATTCTATACTTATCACTCCAGTAATCCCCACTATCTTTCCATCTCACCTCGCATAGACCTAAAATATCTATATTTCCCCTTTCCATCTCTCGCTTAACATTCTCCAATTTCCCTGTCCTCATCATTGTCCTAACATTCCACGTTCCTATTCTAAGTAATTTCGTCTTCTTCTCCTGCGTCTTCTGTCCTGCTGCTGCTGGTTTTCCCTTGCAAGGGTTTCGTGGGATGACGACCGCGGAAGCCTTGCCTCCCCCGCTGCCGGGCACGACACACGGCCGATTGGGCCGAGCCCCGTGGTTGCCAGGACTCAAAATATCTCTATTGTCCATCATATTTTTCTAGGGAATGATAATTGAGGTGGTTTCCCGTTGCCTTCCTCAATAGTGTTTTTAACGTGACACCATCACTTACTGGCCGCCCCACTGGGGTCAGACGCTGCGTGGACTATCTTTCGTCTCGCTCCTAACCTTCGACCTATCTGGCATGGGTGACCCTACCAGGAGCAATTATTTTATATATATATATATATATATATATATATATATACTATATATATATATATATATATATGCATACATATATGAAGGAACTAGGTATAATAGGAACACCTATAAAAATTTATTGGCCAGAAGTTGGCGTGGGGGGCAATTTTACCCACCAAAGGAGAAGTATAAAACAGGAAAGGACCGTAGGGAAAGTCATCATAGTTATGCATAAAGGATAGTTTTAAGTGTCGTTTTTAGTAAGAGCAATTTGTCTCATAAATTTTCTTCTTGTTAATTAATGTCTGTATGTGCATCGCAAAAGTGATCGTTGGCGCAAGTTGACCGTTTTGGCCAAAATTGGGAAAAGTGAATCAATTTCAGTAACTTTTTTTCAAATTTTAAGCAATTTTCTTTTAGCTCGATAACCATTTTTCAGCGTTTTCAACCCGTCTGAAAAGAAGTATTTTGGATGGACCCCAATATAGGCATTGGTCTCTTTGACGTTGATCGTTTCCCGCCAGCTGAATTTTCAGTTTTGAAAATAAAATGAGTAAATGTTGATAAATGCGGTGATTACGGTTTATATTGTAATAATGCGAAATTTTATTACAATATTCCTGTACGCAGATGTGAACTTGTGCGTTGTCTTAATAGAAGAGAAGTTTTTTGGCAAATGAAGATGGTTTTTTTCTTCGATTTCTGCGTTGAAATTGAGCAACAACGACAAATAACACACTCAATTTTTCGTTTGTACTTTTTGCAAGTAATCGGTGTAGTGAATTCTGCCTGTATCCCAAAAATCTGTGGCCATTACCTTGTGGGCCGATTTTAACCGTCTATGTGCCATGGACTTTATTCCACTTGCCTTTGATCTCTTTTGGTGTTAAGCGTTTTAAATCAGTTGAGTGTTTTAATATCATACGAAACTCATTTTTTCGTTTTTCTAAAATGATAAAATTAATTGCTTCAAAGGAATAATAAAAGAAAATAACGAATGGATATACCTGAAACCTTAACTGTAGTCCTGTGAGAAGAGATGCTTAATAAAGATATGCATTTTATAATACTACGAGCTCCATTGCTAGGATAATCCAAGATGTTATTGAACGACCCGCGTATTTTGTTGGCATGACTAGGAATGATGTTATCGATACACGCGATTTTGTCATAATGGATGATATTTACATACGTATTTTATGAATTTCTTTGCTACATACGACTTCTATTATTACGATGTCATTGATTTTCTAAGAAAATATTGTATGTCCGACGTAAAATTAACGAGAAATATTTGAAGAGTTTAGAAATACAATTATGGAGAATAATTGACAAAATTAGACGGATGCGATGACTCTGAGGAAAACGAAGGGAAAAAGAAAAAGGATACGGGTATTGAAAATACAATCAGCCAGCTAATTGAGTTGCCATAAGTTTTATAAATAATTACATCTCTGATTTCAGGAAAAAAGTGTTATTTGAAAGTAATAAAACTCAGGGCTCAGAATCTCAAATTCTAGCGAAATAAGAGAACCTTTTTGAATATATATCCTCTGGGAGTATTTGGAGTAATCTTACAATGTCGGGAATGCCGTGGTGAAATATTTCGGAGATCGCTGTTAGAAAGCCATCTTTGAGATGAATACTCGCAGTTGACTCATTAGCTTCAAATGCTACAAGTTTTGATCCCATCACGTGAATTGATTTTTTTTAAGCATTTCATCTCTTTCGCTTTCCGTTATACGCATATTGGCGCTTCAATTTATCCCTGGCCTCATATGTGGACATTTTACGGACACGTTTTTTGATCAAACTCGTACAGATATATAGATAAGCATATCATTGCCGTCTTTACTGTCATCCGGCGTGAACATCGAAATTATCATACATTTTCTCTTAATTTGCATAATATAATATTTTTTTATTATGTCCAACCTTAGTCAAAAGTACTACTTGTTCACCCTTTCCTAAGTATACTGAACTCGGGAAACCATTACCTTTCGTCCTTAAACAATTTTTTCATCATTCGTTACATACTCCTACTTCTGTATGAGTGAGAATTAATTTATCTCA
This sequence comes from Hetaerina americana, assembly GCF_022747635.1. Taxonomy (NCBI): domain Eukaryota; kingdom Metazoa; phylum Arthropoda; class Insecta; order Odonata; family Calopterygidae; genus Hetaerina; species Hetaerina americana. The sequence goes on from NW_027287427.1 coordinate 14,580,951, forward strand.
ATTTCTGAAAATGTCATTCTTCTTCTTCACGACTTATTATATATGTTACTTTCTCTACTTATTGTCTAATACCTTTACCGTACCTCTTTTAGCACTATCATTTCTGAGTACAACACCTGCCTCATCTCATTCGTAAAAGTATCGCTACCATGCCCGAACCTCTCTCCCTGTTCTCCCGCTACACCCTTTCCCCTGGCGTACCTTCATCGGCTTTCTTGATCCGGGTGTCTCATTTCTTCCACCGTTCTTTTTTCTCAAGAAACACCCTCAACGATGAGAGGGGAGCGGAGGCGGAGATATACTGGCTCTCCCCTCCTGCAGTCTTCTCACCCTCTTATTTCCAAAACACACACACACACAGAACAGGCGCACTCACACGATACCTTATCACCCCATTGTCTCGAGACTCCCACAGTCACATCACCTCTCCCCCCGACCGCCTCCCTTACCCTTCATACAATGCGGATCCTCGGTGTCTCTGACACTGACTAAACCCTAGCCAGATTGGTAGAATCCCAGCATCCTTAACCCTCCCCCGGGGAGAGCGAGAGGGAAAGAGAGAGGGGAGAGTGCAAAGGGTAGGATGCGAAGGGTACGAAAGGTTGGGTGTAAGGCGGGGAGTAGTGGCGCGGAGGAAGGACGTGTGACGGACGTGACAGGGATTTTCTGAGGCGAGAAGAGAAAAGGACTTCTTGTTGGAGGGTGAGGGATTGAGAGAGGCACAGAGAGGTGGGGAAGGATGTTTGAGAAAGGAAAAAAGGGAGATAGTGCCAGAAGAGAGGGGTTGAGGGAAAAAGAATGGAACGGAATGGGGAAATGGTTAATGTGAAATGAGAATTGGACTCACGGGAGAGAATTCAACGGAGTAGCGTGGAAAAACATGGACAAGCATGGAAACGGAGTTTAATTTGTGGGGCTATATGGTCTTTTAGATTTTTCAGTAAGTAAAACAGTGAGATGAGTGTAAATAATATGAATCTTGTGGTGAAAGGCAGAAAATTTGACAGTTGACCTGAAAATTTACAATGCTTATAACCTTATCTATTATCCTGTTTAATTACTATGGCTGTGTGATGAATATAAGATAAAACTGGGCATAAGTGAGTTATTTACCGTGGTTTGTGAAATGTATGTAAATTATTTCAAATTGGAAGCTAGATGTAGCCATCAAAAATTCGAAAAACGTGTAATTTAACCTAAATTTTGAAGCAAGCAACAAGGTTGTTTTGCTGTGAGCCCTATTAGTAAAACCTCGGGTGACGAGTTCAACATCTGTCAAAATTATAGAGATGGGGTCCTTATTCGTGGTTTGGCTGCTGAATACAACCCCAATCATACGTCAAAGATATCTTGGAAGCCAATTAGGTAGACAAAAAATATGTTCATAAATCATTAATGGAGGTAAACATACATATTTCGATGGTCTCATAAAACAAATAGTTATATGTATGATATATATGTACATATAGATATAATGTATAAAACTTGGACAGTAACAAACAGTACAAGAAAACATAAAAAGAACACTCACACGTTATTTCTTAATAAGTCTTCCTCGGAAAAAGTACTACTGAGTACCACTGTTTCTTCCAAGGAAGACGGAGCTAAATTCCGTTGAAATTATTAAGAAATAACGTGTGGTGTTCTTTTTATGTGTTCTTATATTGTTTGTTGCTGTCAAAGTTTTTTATTCAACAATTCCGTGTTACTTAGACGAAATCATCGAGATATATACAGGGTTCGTCCGGAAAATAAGTGTACTGACTACTGATTTTTTTCCCGCCGCTCCAGGCGCGCCCAGCACCGCTCTGACGGGCTGCAATTGGAGGGGGGTATGTTGGCAAGCGACGCTGAAGATGGCAGTCGGCTCTGAGCTGTGGTGTAGTGAGGAGCTCTGTTAACGCGAACCTCCACGCTTCGACCCACGTCACGGAACGCGATGCCGAAGTTTTTGGAGCAGCGTTATTCCATTAAATTTGCGGTAAAGCTTGGGAAATCGTCTACCGAAACTGTCGGTATGATTAACCAGGCTTACGGGGAGTCAGCCATGTCCAGAAACATGATCTTTCGGTGGCACAAGATGTTCGTGGAGGGCAGAGAAGAGGTCGACGACGAGTCTTCGAGAGGTTCCCGATGATGCCTTCGCGGGAGCGTTCCAGGAATGGGAACGCCGCTGGAACAAGTGTATCGACTCACAAGGGTCCTATTTTGAGGAATATTAGCTTAAGATATGTAAAAGTGTAATAAATTTTTTTTCCTGAGCTCAGTACACTTATTTTCCGGACAAACCCTATATATATTTGTTTATATATATATATATATATATATATATATATATATATATATATATATATATATATATATATATATATATATATATATATATATATATATATATATATATATATATATATATATAAAATCTCGATTCAGCCCGAACATATTAAAAACTATTTCTAATGCCGTTCGAAATAGACTGAACGTAGTGGACTACGTACTAAGTACTCAGCTAAAAGAAGAATTTTGTTTGATTACTTGAAAAGTTGATTTTAATTAGGTGTAATTGAACAAGATGTGAGTTAGTAAAAGCTTAATCTTTTTTACATAAGGGGATGATTAAAATGTACCACTGGTGGGTTAAGGAAGGAGACTTGGTTAAGTAAAGACAGAAGGTAAAACCCATCAAAATATACTTTACATACATGCTTCAATGATTTATAAAATAACTTGCTACAAATTAGGTTGAATAGAATTTAAATTAGGTTTAAGGTAGTGGAAAAGAAAAGTAAGTTTAAAAGTATTTGTTACCATTTAATCTCTATTGCGTGTTTTCAGGCGCGATATGGTGAAACTTGAAACGTCATGATGAGCAAACGGTAGCACCTGCCCAAGAGATACTGATTAATTTTACGACCGGGTTCGATGCTCTGTGTACTTAATATTCAGGCCATTAGACAAAATAAAACAATATCTTTCGGGAAAGCATCACATTTTAACATTAATTAATTCCTAGTTTTTTATTATCATCTCTTCGTTCTTTACAATTGATATTTCCTCTTTTCCATCAATACTTTACGGTTTTTCAGATTAGTTGTTTTATGCATAAAGTGAATTGCACGTTCTGATTATGAATAGTAAAATATATAGCAATTGAAATTTAACCAAGACGACATTATAATTCGATTAAGAGTTGGAAACTACTGACAGGTTTATTTCATCTTGCTTTAGGAATATAATGAAGCAACTTGTAAATTCCTTGTTATAGATGCGGGCTTGTGTGGAGAGCAATCGCACTAATGTGTTTTCTCGAAAGTGCTTTTTGGATTAAATTTCGCCATTGTCATTAGTCCTTCAACGCGAATATTGGTTGACTTACAGCCCACCATTCCCTCATATCCAATTCTCCCTTATCCGCTTAAAGCACCTTCTCCGTTTCACATTTGTGCTTATTCTTTGGTCTTTCATGTGGGATATTTACTCCTCTGTTTAATACCTTTGGTTCTTAAAATTTTAATCGTTTCTCAACCTTTTCCCAAACCATCTGGTCTATCGCTTTCCTATCTTCTTGCATGCTGCAGTTTTCTACTCGCCTTTTTTGAATATTTAAAATCTCTATTTGTACAATTGTGTTTCTGAATTCACCCCGAGTACACGATCTTTACGAATTATTTTCTACTCGTCTGATTTTCCTAATATTTCATAGCAATTATGAACAGGATAGTCCTTCATAAGGTGATAAAGTTCTCTAAACGAAAGCTTTTCCGCTCTGCTTCCTTGAGAAATGTAGTATATCCTTTTAAAATAGGCATTTTCACTTCATTGTGTAGGCATATATGTATATTTTGGAAAATATCCTCTGCATCTTCATAGCTCCTCTTCTGCTGATTTTAATGGCTTTTGAGTAATTCAGCCATTAACTTCATTGTCACCTGGAAAACCTTTCACTTGTCGATTTTAACCGAAGTACAAATACGTTATGAGAAAATGATATTTCTTATTTCTTTCCCTTATCCTTGCATTCATTCGATATAGTGTTTCAAGGACGGTAAAATTTACTCAAGACTTTTTTTAGGAAATCAGTTGATATCAGCGCTAGTTACGGCTTTAACAGTTTACCTGGGTTACGACCACACTTCTTAACAATGGCAATAAATACGATCAGTAAATTATTGGTAAAGTATGAAAGTAAACCTATATGTATCGCGCAGCTATAAAATAAATGTATGCAAAATTGATTTCTTTTTAGTTGTAATTACTCCGTATAAAACGTTGAAACTGTGTGGTGTAATTATTAAATATTATTTTTTAAAGTACCGAATTCTTAATCTTGACAGAACGTACGTTCCTCCAAAACTCTTCCATTTTCTATTTCAAATTCTTTTTCATCCACCCCAAATCTATGATTTACGCTCCCTGAAGGAAAAATGGATAATAGAGTGTGCTCATGTTTTTTTTATTTCGAAGGTTACCGGTGTGCCTTAAGATGTAGATTTTGTAATTCAATTTGAGGTAAAATTTTGGAGGCATGTAAATATACACGGACGTCTTGAGTGGTAGCATTATTAATTTGTTTTTATGCTTTAAAAAGTACTGGAAAGAGCTCATTTATCTTTTCTCATATTTATCTCCTATATTTCCTCGTATTATTTCGAACTGTCTCTGTTTTAAAATGCTGCTTAAATGGAAGGCTTTGACTTTCGTAGCCGGGCGAATGCTTCTCAATAGCGTGTAGTAGGCAAATATGAAGTAGCGTGCTACAATTCAGAGGTCATATTGATAGTTGAATGTGTATCGAATTGCGAAGCAGATGAAAAGGAGAACAGAAAATGGGATAATTTGGGGGAAGTTACTGTATTTGCTGTTTTTTAATGCTAAAGTAAAATATTTGAAGAAATGGTATTGCGTGAAATACGCTCCATCCTGGTTTTTGTCAAAAATGATATGGAATTATTTTTTACCCTATTCTATTGACAAACATGCCTTACTTTCGGCAATAGTTCTGGAACGCAAATAATTTAATAATTCTTCATTGTAAATAAACCACCAAAATTATACAATCAACATAATTTTTGTTTTTTAACATCTCTCTCGTTGGTTTTAACGTTAATTTTTTTAATCCAAGTAAAAAATAACATCTACGTAGTATGTCAAGGTGATATTTTACAACATAGCATGCCAAGAAACGTGTATTTCACCACACCATCATTTATTTAACCATCCAAAATCAAGTCATTCTTTTACATCATATTAAGATGGAAGAATTCCTCAAAGATGAATGCGAGGAGATATCGTAAAGTTATAGTTATCATTCATTTTTTATTATTTTCTCCCTGCGTTCCTCGGCCTTTTGAAGGCTTTAAATGATGAACTTAGCTGACTGCGTCTAGAATCATTGTTCCACTTCTTGAATGACGTCATTTGCGTCGTCAAATATCTAATGCTATTACGAGTTTTTCTTAGTTCTGGGAGTAAGAAAGAGTCACACTGTGCGAGATAGGGAGAATAGGGCGGATGTGGCAAAATTTCAAAGCCACATTGCTTTGATTCTTCAACCAAACCTCGAGATGAGTGAGCAGGTGAATCGTTGGCAAGAAGACGGATGCCTTTGGTGATCATATGGTGCCGTTTTTTTTCAGAGTACCACACGTATTGTTCAGCAACGTTTAGCAATAAAGCAACATTGATGGTTTGGGCCTTCGCCAGGTAGTCTGCTAAGATAACTACACGAAATTCCAAAAAAATGGATTTAAATATTTATTTACATCCTAAATCATTTCCAAAAAATGCAAAAACATTTTTGATGCATGGAAAGGAAAGTTATTATATACCAATACTAATTCTTAACCAGTGTTACTATTAACAGTACGGGCTAAATGAAAAATGGATTTTAGTAGAAACAATGCAACTATTTTTAGGGTGATACTTGATGGTTAGAGAATTAAATTAGGAAGTTAAATTTAAATGGATTAGTTTTTGATGAATATGGAAATAGCAAGCCTTGGGTTAAATATGTGCTGTAAAATTATAGAGTTATATGGACATGTGAGGGAAAATTTTAAATAGGTGACTGACTGTTGATACAAAAAACCTATAAAATCAATAAGTTGATGATAAATTCAGAAAATGATGATTAGTGAAGGAAGACAGGAATCAGTGCCGATAAAAGGGAGATTGCCTTTTTTACTAAAAACAATCCTATTCCTAGATTTTTAACAATAAAGTTTCAAGATAAAAAACTTTCACATGAGGAAGTAAGTGAAAAAACTAAGTGGATTTTAAATTCATTAAAAAATATATATATTTTATTATATATGCAGTGCATGGCAGGATTCAAGCACCGCATTTATAAATTCGGCTTTAACAGCAAGTTCGATACTGTGATCAAGGAATTATTATCCAATTACTTAATGTAAAAATTATTGAATGACTCGAGTGAAAGATAAAGGTTAAGGTAAGCATGGAAAAAAGGTTATACCAGAGAATAATTACAGAATTTAATGCATTTTATGCTGATGCATTTATATAAGACCATTCAGAAATGGAAATGCACCCACTAAATGTATTGACATTTTTCTCAATTTTCAGAATTTGTCAACCAAAAAATGAAAAACAAATTTTAAGTAATTGGTTTTCACTTCTCTCGACGATTTTATGCGTGGGCATAAATATATTGCCCTACGGCTGGTATAGACAATTTCCTTATTGATCAGGAAAGCCCCCTAAGATCTTTACGACAAAGGCCTCAGGCATGATTTTAACCCAACTGGTAGCACCTGTGGCCTCCTTGATCGTAGGTGAATCGTTCAATTCCACCTAAGATTGCTTTGGGTAATCGCTTGTAAAGTATATTCGGCTCCGAGTGCGACCTCATTAATAGAGGCGAGGTGTGCTTTGAGCGCTTCCATTGGCTGAGAGCCTCAAACGGGGAGGAGAGGGCAGCAAGCAGATGGGACCCTCCTCAAATCATCAAATGTGTTCCGAAAGCCGCCTCTAACCGAGCACTTTGGATTTCCTTTGTTGCTCAGTCTAGACAATCCGCTGAGATCCTTTTACGATTCCCATTGTTAAGCCAACGCGTGCGGGAACGACATAAAACTTGCGAAGGTAGCTCTAATAAAAGCTTTCTTGGAGCGGTTATGGATTCAAATTTGGTAACAAAAATTATTCAAATCCAGCCACATCAGCTGGCACAGATACCACTTCATTAAACCAAAGTTTGGGCTTATTTTAAAGGAGTAAAAGAGTTAAAGGTTGGCAGGGATTACTGAGGAGGGCGTTACGACCTGAAACCTGGGGTGTAGTGCTGAGCTTCGGGTTGTGCGGTTGGGTACCGCTCTATGCTTACTGATCTGTTTAAGCATCAGTGCCTGTTGTTTATAGTCCTTCCTTACCACGCGCCGTCTTTATGACCGCCAGACAATCGCAAAAACGTCCTTGCTTCAGCTGAGTGGCGAGTCTCCCTGGAGTCTTCTCAGAAGGAGTCAATGCTTTTAGGTCGACCCATACCTTAGAATAGTTTATAAAATCGAAGCTACGCCTTGTCAACTTTAGAGAGAGGAACTAGAGGAAGTTAAATGCGAAATTGCATGCAAAATATTATTTTATTTTCATGTGATATCCGTAATAGTGCCTTTAAATTAATAAAATTCTTTCTGAATTGTTAAATTTTCATATAAAGTGATGAAGAAGATTGAAATAATTCATTTAGTTCAGCTATCTATTTTATGGTACGAGGGAGTCTAGTATCAAATACTACATTTTTCGTGTGTGCTTGTTTTAATAAACCATTAATTTTAGAGACCTACATTCTGATCGTAATCAATAAATATTCTTGCAGGATTATAATTTATGTTTCGTATGAAATGGTTTTGGTGAAATAAAGTCAGTTTCATGCCAAATTTTAAGTCAAATGGCAAAGTTAATTGTATTTACTTTTTCTAAGTACACTGAAATATAATAATATAATGAAAAACTTTTAATTTTTGTACGATCACAATCATTGTCTAAAGTGAAAATATGTGATTGGCAAATTAAAAGAACTGCGGGAAACGCAGGAAGTAGGTAGTAGTAATCTGTAGGAAGAGGCAGTGCTGATGGGGTGAAAGACATTCTTCCAGCCGTTTACGTTCTTCGATAATTAGACGCAATTTGGAATAGAAAATGAACAGAAAAAGTATGTGAGATGAAACGTGAAACACACTTTTTATAATTTTCTCTACGTTGTAAGCACTAGCAGGAATTGTCTCTTTATCAATCATAATGTGGATCAGTGCCCATTAATCCTTTTTAATAAACATATATTTAATATTTATTTAACATAAATATTTAATATATATTTAATACATATTAATATGTATATATATATATATATATATATATATATATATATATATATATATATATATATATATATCGTCATTATGGTGGTGAGTAGAGTATGGCATACTGCAGTAGTAGTATGACATACTAGTATGCATAATAAGTAAAAGGTCTATCCTGAGGAAACACAAAATTGTTTGATTCTTCCTTGTTCATTACATTGGAACTCCACAGAGTATCGGCCTCAACTATCTCTCAGAGTAGGATTGGGTAGATTGTAGGGGAAAATATGATAAATACACTACAAAAAGGGATATGAGGCCTTTACTAAGGGGATTTAAAATTTGAATTTCTGCAGTGCCTGCTTCAAAAATAAGCATCGGGCCTTGACCTAACTTTGCTAATTGTTTCAAAAATTAAATTAGTTGCGAGAGATAAAAAGTAAAAGAGCACCACACATTCTCGTGTTTTCCATTACCAGTAAGACACTAGAAATACAAGGTTTTTTGGAAAGAAAAGGGGAGTTCAATTTACGTCAAATTTTAAAAGGCATCGCAATTTCAACTAAACTGAGCCTACAATGAGACCTGGGTATCATTCATTTTTCTCCTCTCACATATTTTACATGGTGAAGTCTAAAGGAGGAAGCGTTTTTTGTCGCGTTGTGTGCTGTTACGATTCGGAAATAAAAGGTCGTTTAAAAAAAGTATATACCTTTGTTTAGTGTATTTTAGTGCCAATCTTATATACATGGGTGGTCTGAAAAGTTTCCGACTTCAAAAATTTCAGAGAAAAATATCTTGGATCTTTGTTTGGTGGGAAACTTTTCAGACCACCCTCGTACGTAAGTAAACTAATTAGGGTGAATACAGCTATAAATATTCATCACTATTTTATTTCCCTAAATATTTTGCAAGAGGAATGGAAAAGAAAAATTCTTGCATTTATTGTTTTAAAAGCGCAAATCATTTATTTCTTCCTTTAATAATTTATTTCCTTCATATTGAGAGCTCACAGTAATTAAGTCAAAAAGAGCTATTTATTGTCCAAAATGGCCAGAGTATCGCATGTATCTACATTTTAGGTAGTATTTGTTTTCTTTTCCACAGATTCAAATTTTGTTTTCCTTTTTAAAGGGAAATATGCATATGATGTAACATTAATTATCTTATGTATTTCTTTTTTTTAGTAAATCCATCATCTAAATTCTCAGTAAGTGTATAATATGTCTCCCGTCTTCGTTTATGTAACTTTTATAAAGAATTTTTAAAAGAAATATTTAGTTCTTTTCAGAATAAAAAGAGACAAGTCGCTAAGCAAACATTTCTATCGTAGACATCCATATTACAGGTTTTATCAATAAAATGAGAATATCCCAACAGAAAACGTATCGTCATCTATTATTCAAAGGATTTTTTCGAAAAATTTATAGTGATCATTACGTAAATATTATGGCAAACAATTTTGATTGTCTTTTTAAATATGAGTTTCACCTAATTTTCAATTACTTATAACTTGAAAACATATTTATGCACTGATTTTATGATATTTAATTTGGTAACACACATGACGTCTTTAATTAGCGCAGGCCTAACACACAATTTTACCATACATTGACCTTGAATGCCGCATACTTTTTCCTCCATTCCGTTATCATTCCAATATTTTTCTCTGCCTACCTTGTTTTCCTGACGTTCTCCCATCTTCCGCGGCCTTAATTATAGCATACGTGGTTTTGATAAGGAAGAATATTTTGTTTTTTTTATGAATGTTAACATTACTCTTAGCTAGCTTATAAAACTGCCTAGATAATGTAATAATTTTTCAAAGTCAATTTAAAGGAAAATAGTGAACGAGCTACTTATAGCTTCAATAGTAATACCAAATAGACCTTCTTCACGACCATATATCTTTTAAGTTAGTGCTGAGACTTATCAAGTGTGACCTTATGCAAAGACAACAAACTTTGGTGCGATATGCAATTTCTGCATTTTAAGTAGAAATTTACACTTTGCGCATTAAAAAATGGAATAAGGTTTCAAGGGTGCGTCGGAACGGATACCCGAGTGAGGGAAACGGATAAGAGAGGAATGGGAGGAAGTTTGGTTTGAGCCTGATGAGCAGTACTGACAAAAGATTTCTAAAAAATGAGAGCATATAAAAGACGGGTCATGTGGTGCAGTGGAAATAGAGTTTGTTTGTGTATGCATGCCCCTCTATTTGTGTGCATACGACTGTTATGTGTGTGTGTGTGTGAGTGTGTGTATGCCGTTTTATGTACCTTTAAAGATATGTTGAGGCGGGGAGAATAGAAAAAGGGGTTCGGTTTGGAGAAAGGCTGTTGTGTGGGGGGACAGGGGGAGGATATGTTCGAGTACGAAGCGGCAGGGCTGCGGAGGATGAGCGGAAGGGTTCGGGGAGAAAACGGGAGCGAGGTATGGATGAATGAGACGAGGCAGGCACAGAAGGATTCCAAGAATGCAGGTTTAATTTACTCCCAAATGCCATACGGCTGCCGCCGCCGTGCCTGAGATGGAGCATCCAGCCAACCAGCTAGCTCCCTAGCAAGGTTCCTCAAGAATGAGTTTCCCGCGAGGGGGTGCTGAATGCTCCCACTTCCCTTCTTCGTCCCCTTCACCTTGGTCCTCCATCGGGATGCGATGGGGTGGAGGGCCCCTTGGAATTCCGCCGAAAGCCTTCATTTTTGCCTTCTTATTTCCTTGCGGAGTGGGAAGTAAGAACTGCTCCTTGTACCACTGCGCTTTTTTGTGTTCGTCGTCTAAGACCCGAGGGGGTTGAAGAGTTAAGGAGGAACGTTAGGGGATGAATGTATTTTTTGCCTTTCAGTTTAAGTCTTATTAGATCAAGTCGGCTAATGATTTCTTCGCGTTTGGAGTGTAAGGGATGGGGGTGGAGAAAACGGTGGGTCATGTCCTCGCGTTCATCGCATCGCAAGGATTAGACGGGTAGAAAATATTACCTTTCTATGCCTTCAGTTTGTAGCAAATCGAGTTCATTTCAATTCGTGCTTCTTAAGCGACGATAGAATTCTGAGTACTCCTCTAATGAAAACAGATATCACAGTTTCCGCCATTTTATACGAAACTCATGTAAATTCTGTGACGTAAATAATATTCAATCCGGAAGACATTATGCACTAGTCTACCTAATGCTCGCTTAAATATAATCTATTGCAGCTTCTGATATCCTCCCTTGGAGTCTAGGCAAAAAAGGATGTCCTGTTTTTCGCTTCCGTTTCCATCTCACTTGTTTTATTTTCATATTGCACGCTGGCAGCACCATAAACCATTGTCGATAAGGAACATATTTCTTGCCTCCTTGCGACATTTTTTCCCTGCCGACGCTTCCGTTGGCCTGAATGCCTCTGGGATCCCGATTAGCCTTCCCTTGTCATCGGATTTCCCAAAGGGTCGTCCTAACAGAGTTCACACTGTGTATGTCCGAGGTGAGACTCAAACCCAAGAGCCAGAGGTTATCAGTTGAGCGCTTAAACCCTCCTGGAATGTCCGGGTAGCCAAGAGTTCTAACTTACTACATGCTGGTGCTAACCGTGTCGGTTAAGGATAAAATATCGATTCTTTGATACCTTGAGGAATATTCCACAGTCAGGAAAACCATCCGAAATATGTATGTTTTTTTTTAAGAATGTTATCCTGCAATCAGTAATTTCGAGTCGGCATAGATTGTCACCAAAGTTAAATGCAAAATCATTAATCTCATCCTCTGGTTTATTCTTTCTACATCAACACCAAAATGGCACAACCACGCATTATAATTAGATTTAATGCAGTTAAGTGCTGATGCAGGAAAATATTTGATTCAATTGATTCATTCATAAGATTATATGAGGTGTGTGTTTCTCCCGCGATTTTCAATGAATAATCATTTTAAGTTCCAATAATAAATAACCACATTTCAAATTTATTACAATGAAACATATCCTTAACATCCTACTGCGTGTTGCTAGGTATCTTTTTAAAAGTAGGTGGGAATGCAATATTTCTTTTTCACAAAAGTACGTTCATTTATTTATTACACTCTTAAGTCATTTTAATGGGCTATGGAATAGAGGCGAGTTTGGCGAGTTGAAAGGCGATGAAAAAATCTTCCTGCTCAGTTTCTTCGCCTTAAGTCTACGTATTCTTACGGTTACTGAAGAAATGGAAGTAATACATTAATGCTCGAAAGAAAAACAAGTTTTGCGCCTGAACCTTTGTGTTGCGGAACCTCTCTCTCTCTCTCTCTCAGACGCGAACACTCTAACACACAGACTATACGCCAAGTTCCCCTGGAAGACAACCTCCCATCACGCTCATCTTCACCCTTATACTTCACTGTCTGTTTTAGCTCCTTACTCTCCTTACCTCCCTTCCCCCCCAACCTCGTGCCAACCATACCTTTTGCCTTTTTCCAGCCCTCCTCCTTCGACGCCTACGCCATCGTTCACCCCATTTTCCATTCTTTCCTCCTCCTCCCCCATCCAGACTACCGCAGCGGTCTTATTACCTCCCCTCTTCCTTTTCCTCCCACTCTTCCTCCCACCTACCTCCCCCTTCCTTTTCAAAAGGGCATCCTTATATCGTCCAGAGGTCGTGGCCCTGAACCACCGACGCTAAGCTCGACGAAATTAATTTCCAGTAAGGTGAGATCACCTTTTTCCCGAGTTCTCCTGTCCTCCTCCCACCTTTCTTCCCGCTACATTCTCTTCATCTACGCCTATATATACGTTTGGCCTGGAGCTTCTTTCGCCCTCCTTTTAAGTGCAATACTTGTCTTGAAAAACCCTCGAGTCTTCTCCCTCCTCAGGAATTCCTCTCTATCATTCCGCAAACGTTTCATTCCCTTTATTCTCTCTCTCTCTCGTCTCTCCAAACAACCTCTGGGTATGGCAGTGTTCTTAATCCATGCATTCTCTGAAGTGTTATCATTGGTTTTACGTTTCAAGCATCTATTTCCAATATTATGCGAGTAAAATGAATTGAGCACGAGGGTAAAAATAGTTTTCGAGATGCGTCATGATCGTCCTCATCGACTAATGATTGTAATCATATATGGTTTCATTACTCTGTTTTTTCCTAAGCCTGCCAATCTTCCCGCTGCCTTGCATTTTGATTTTGTATTGGTTCAATTTATCCATTTTGATCTGAACGCATTCTATATCTTAATTTGATTGCCTCGTTTTTCTTTCAATTGCCTTCTTTGTTGACAGTGATGCTATTTGGTTTCAATATAATATATATTGATACATCTATGCTGTCAGTAAACTTCATTTACCTTTACATCCCTTCGTTATTAAGTTAACTACTAATTTATTTTAATTTTATCAACTGAAATGTTTTCATTTACGACATGCAAAGTTATTTTATTATTTGATATGCTGTGATGAAATGATGCAACGAAGATATTACATCTTGCAAGAAACGAAGGGTGAAACGCGGGGTAAACGTGAAACCTTTGCAGGTTTCATCCGACTTCTGCCCTTCCTATTCTGTTAAATTGCTTTTTGAACATTGCGACGTAGTAATACTAAATATATCTGCATGTAAACTAAAAGTATGTGTTTTTCTGATAGATATGACATATTAGTTTAAAATATAGCTTGAAAGATTTTTATTTTTTGGGAACCAGAGTTTTAAGGGCTTTAATAAGTTTAATGTCATATCAATACTCAAGAAAACTTGAAGTGAAACTAATAAGCAGTTTCGGCCAAAATTCCCGTGGCCATCCACGTCTTTGGGACAAAATAATAGGTGGAAATACATGTAGCGTGGGTCATTCGCACATAAGGTGACCTTAAGAATTGAATTGCCGCTAAGTGTGCTGACTTGGTTTTTCTTTCCGTTATTCATTTGACTAATTCGTCCTCAAAGCATCGCTAAATTTCAACGAAAACATGAGAAGTTGAGGTCATATTCTAGGAGTGAGAATTTAAACAGGTTTCCATACATACTTTTGACAGAGATTATTTCATTTCCACATTGTAATCAGTGTGGATTTTTATGAATTAATAGTAAACTTTTGAGAAATTATCTAAAACCATTCCCGTGTATAAATTCGGTGGAAGTTCTTGCTAGAAACATTCACAAACAAATTATTGAAAAAAAAGGTTCTATTGACTCCATCCCACTGACGATTTTGCAGTTTAACTTCTCCTAAGTCTGAGAAAGTTAACGTTGTCTGACCGCATAGTATGTATAAAGATTTCTCCGTATTCTTTCATTTGGAACGTCAAGATCAAGTATTCGTCAAACTAAGCTGAGCAAGTAGAATTCCATGCTATAAAATGTTCATTCCGTTGTGACTTTACAGGATTTATTAACTTTTCTGCAACATGGTTTGACTTTATAAGTTCCTCGAGAGAAAATGGTGTAATATTTCGAGAACAAATTAATGCAGAACATGAAAATTTTAGAAAGCTGAAGAACGATTTAGGAAGAAATAAATAAGGTGAGTTTGGGCAATTAGGTAAGATCAGGAATGATTAAGGAAGGTAATGGGTCCAAATCATGCGTAACCGAATGATGTTTCAGCCTTTTATTTGAATTCATTATTGGTTCTAGAGTGATTCTTTTTAAATGACGAAAGGTAAAACCTTCCAACTTCCAAAAGAAATCAGCTATATCATTTGAATAACATTTCCTCCCATTTTTGATTAGAAATATTGAAGAAAATATTATTGAAGAGTAAAAAGGTATGCTAATGTGTATCAATACTAATTTGTTGATAACTGTTTTTATGGGAGATTTATCTTATTTATTCATATTTCTTTGAGAGAAATTTACTTTTCTGAATGGTCTTATATAACTAGCATGGTCTCATCTATAACTGAATGGTCTCATCTAACATAGATGAAATGTCTTATCAGGTGTGGAATTCTCCACTATTTAATAAATACCGTTATTTATATGCATAGCGGTGGGATGGTTATTGAAGCAAGACGATTGGCGTTGATTATAGGCTTTTGAAATGTAGATGCGGGGATCAATACAAAAAGCGTAATATACGGAAAGGGAAACAAACGAAGAAGTTCTAGGCATGGTGGGGAAAGGGATGGGATTGCTGGGATAATGTATAAAAAAGGCGGAGAAAATGGACACAGAGAGTTTTGATTGGCTTTGGGATGCTGAAAACTGTGAGAGTAGAAAACGTTGGGCAAAGGAAGAAGGAGCAGAATTAGGATAGGGTCGTTGGATCGAATTAAGTGTGTTGAATTGAAAAAGCGCTTATTACAGGCTCGGATATTAGGTTGTGTTTTGTTGGGAGAGAAAAGGAGGTATATCGTTGTACCACTGCAGAGGACTTGCCCATTAAATACCTACCCTTACCCCTACCGATATAAAACTAATCATAATACAAATATATTCAAAAGAGCGAGTCTAATAAAATGTATGTCAAATTAGGTTAGCCAGTGACATTTACAGGGTATTCGGCGTCTACAATTTTTCATTAAAAAATTCTTAATTTTAGATAAATCTTTACCGTTATAGTTTTCATCAGGTCTTCTACTTATAGCAAAGAGCTAATTTTATATCCGTCGATGAACACAGACATACTAGTTTCAAAATGGATGCCTCCTCAAAACCTTAATATTTTTGCTTTTCCTAGTATAAGCACATATGCAAAAAATAATAGATATTGGATAATATTGCTATTAATGCATAATTTATAATTTCAGCATAATCTTCATCATAAATGATATACCAATCATTAAGACAATCATCATAACGTACAATTACAGACAATCTTTATCATAGGAGGGCAAAAATAGGAGGGCAAAAACTAGAGCAGGTAGAACAGTTTACGTATCTCGGTAGTGTTTTGGACCAACACGGTCAAAGTAGTAGGTACGTAAGAAGAAGAATTGCGCTAGGCAAAGAGGCTTTCACAAGGAGGAGGGAGTTGATGACAGGGACTTTGAGTAAGGATGTTGAGAAAACACTCGTAAAAACTTTGATATGGAGCGTAGCTATGTACGGCACGGAAATGTGGTCATTGAAACAGGAGGATAGACGTAGATTGGAGGCTTTTGAAATGTGGGTGTGGAGAAGATTGGAGAAGGTGAAATGGAATGTGAAGAAAACAAATGAGGAAGTACTTGAAATGGTGGGCGAGGACAGGGGTTTGTTGGGAGCAATCCTATGGAGGCAGGAAAAGTGGATGAAGGGGGTGTTGACCGGCAGTGGGATGTTGAAGACTGTGATAGAGGGTAGAATGTTGGGCAAAAGAGGAAAGGGAAGGTACAGGATAGGGATGTTGGATGGGATGAAGGGAGGAAGAAAGTACTCAGAGATGGAGAAGGACCTGATATAGAGTAGGATGATGGATTTTTGTTTTGTTAGGAATAATAAAATGCTTGTTTGGTAGTTGTGTCCATCCAAAAACCTACCTTAACCGGTAGATTACCTTAAAAAAATATATATAAATATATATATATATACATATATATATATATATATATATATATATATATATATATATATATATATATATTTATATATATATATATATATGTGTGTGTGTGTGTGTGTGTGTGTGTGTGTATAAATACATAGTAAATATCTTCTTATTTGTACACGTATTTATTTAATATCATATCCATTGTTAGTGTCAGTGGTTCTGAAATATCTGTTGGTTTTAGTCTTTTGAAATATAATGTACGGTCACAAAGCCAACGCCAAATGCTGTGAAAGACTGTCAAATGCTTTAATTTGAGGGAGAGAAACCAAAGAATGAGGAGAAGTTACCTTTAGCCAAAAGAATGGATCATACAACATTCCGTTTTATACGAGTATACCACCATTTGAAAAAAGTGTCAATTTTTGAACCACCCAAATGGCGATCGATCCATTAATAATAGTTTCAGTGTGAAAAGAGTGGGAGGATATACATACACACACACAAACACATACACATACATATATAGTATACTGTTATTTATATATTCTGCTTTCGTCTGTGCTTATGCCTATCAAGATACCCACCCAATAGCTTGAGTAAACAGAAAGATATTAATTTTTACAACGCTCGCTATGAGGGTAGAAATCCACCTTGAGATAACAGAAGGCTCCCCTCAATTTTTTTAAGGATATTTGTCCGGAGAAATGCGAGAAAAATTGCGTATTCCCCGGCCCAAAATAAAACGCCTCCGTTTCTTATCCTTTTGGAGTTTTTGGGCGTGTATTTATGTGCGAGGCGAGACCCTATCGCGCGGAATTGTATCGCAAGTGAGAGAAAAAGATGGGGTGGGAATTTGGGGAGAATAAACACAGGGTGTATTCTTATCTCCAGAGGCTCCCTTACGTGATTGGCCATGGAGTGTGTGTCAGAAAGGGGGGGTTTGAGGATTTGAGTGTGAGTGAGGGGAGGGAGGAATGAGTCTAAGAGGACGGCGTGGGAGAGAGACACACGTTCCAAAGTGGGGGGAGAGAATAAGGAGAGAAAAAATTGGCGGGAGTGAATACGAGACTTTAAAAATGCTCAGTGGGCTGTGCAAGGTGGGGGAGAAAAAGTGGGTTGCAAGGTGAGACGGCGAAAATGGAAGGGGAGATATTTCTCCGTAATAGGACACGGTACGTGCGTGCGAGATTGGCGTGGGGGAAAAATGTATACAAGGACTAAAAAGACCACACCCTCTGCCCGTGTTTTTCGTCCTAGCCACTCCCACCTTACTCCCAAATAAAACTTCTTGCACGCCCCGCCCTTGTGGTGGTGGCGTGCTCCACCGTAAACATACGTAAGTCTCATTTTTTTTTCTCTCGCCCGAGTTAAAATGAGATGAAAACAATTTCGCGGATGGAAAACATCTCTTTCCTTCCCCTCTCCTCACCCCCGTTTCCTGCCAAAAATTTTCTTCCACGCTAAAGATCAGGGAAAGCCGATAGCATGTATGGCATCAAGTAGGTCAGGATAAAGAGGAGAGTATGGTGCCTCGTGTGTTATTAGGAGTGCCTTTTGAAGCGTAAAATATGCGGTGGTTTGTTTACTCGAGGGTGCGCGGATCAGTAGAGAATACGGATATAATCCCATGGAATAATATGAGAGGGTATTTGGACTGTCATGATCACGGATCGAGCGAGGAGTAAAAACAAACCACGGCTGAAACCATGATGAATATGTATCTCGGTTGCACCGTTGGGGGCATTTTAATGTCTTCTTTTCCTTATAAACAAAATATCGTACCATCAAATCAATTTATATACAGGTAATTACATATTTTTTATTATCCGGGATATCTTATGAATTATTATAGTTACATATGATAGCTTATGTATTTCAGTGCTAATATTTTACACATTAATTTTATACTCTTGTTTTACATGATAAACTCTGATGAATTAAAGTACAGTTGAGTCTGCTGTAGTTAAATCGTTAGATTGAACCATATTTTGCGAGTTCAACACAAGAAAAACAGCTCTGCGTTGCGTGGTTTTTCATTCAATTTCAAATTTTCCTTTCCTGCAGAGAACTGTTCTAGTTTTTGAGAAATTACGACTCCGTTTTCAGCGTATTCGTATTATGATGAGACCCTAGTCAAATAGTAATGCTTGAGGGTTTCATCTAGAGACATGCTCATTCGAACAACGTTGCAAAGATGAATTCATTTTAAAATGACAAAGAACTATTAGCTATACCAGATTTTTGCCTATTCTATTTCAACCATTTTAAAAATATTACTAAAAATATTTTAAACCGACATTTAAGCTTTATATTTTCGAAATATAACTCAATTTTTAATATTCCCTTATTGTTATTTTTCATTACAATATTTTTAATTATAAGCTAATTTAATTCCGCTATCTAATGTGTCGTTCTTTCAACACCGATCAATTCATATACTGGGATACATATGAATCGCGTATGAGCGATTGATTTCTACAGGTGTAGTGATCCTAAATCGTCCAAAACTATGTATTTATTACAAAATTGTGCCTGAATATTGATCTAATATTCCCTTGCGTATTATCCTCCGTAATAGCTATCCCGGAGGTATACTGTATGTGTCAGTTTTCGTTGGAAAAATCTCTTTAGAAGACACGAAATGTCACCATTTAATATCTCATAATCCCAGACTGCTTGTTATTCAAGCGAGCAGATGGAAATACGGAAGCATTTAATGACCCTTCTACATTCCGTCGATATATTGAGCTCGTGTTAATGCACCACACCATGTAAAACATTTATTTGTATTTCATCATCATTGTATTTAATTTATTCATAGAAAATCCTTTTTCCTTAGAAATTTTTTTTAAATTTAGGTATTCCAAAATTATCGGCGCTGGTCTCATTGGCAACAAATATTTAATTAGTACGAGGGAGACATAAATTAGAGCTAAAGCTGTTTTCGTTTCTGTATTCATTCATGTTCATTGGAGATTTGCATGCATGACGTCGTCTGGTCATCTAATGCCCCATATGTTTCGTCTTGTTACCCCTTGACATTATTTAAAGAGTTTCCACTCCAGTTATAGTTTCCTCTCTTAGTAGTTACCACAGTCCTCTAAGTCATTTTATCCGTTTATTCCTCGCCGATGATGCTTCCACTCCATTCTTCGAATTTCTCTGACGCTTCCTTTATGTCATGCTATGGACGCATCCCGAAGGTGTTTTGTTTGTCTGTAGGTTTTTATCGCCCTCATATATAAGGATGATGCGGTGCAGTTACGACCAAGTGGTCATGCCCTGCCAGGATATTGTTCCACCCCCCAGCTCCTTTGACCACCGTCCGGCTTTGAAAACCCTTCTCCTCCTAGGATACAATAACTAGAAGCAAGCAAGATTCCCAAGCACGTCGTTTTCCGACGACAAATATTTTATTTATTGGGAGCAAACTTCAAGGGCGTAAAATTTGCCATTATATTTCGCTTTTCGCCTAGGCTGTAATACTTGCTAAGTTCTCATTCATTTTCAATTATTTTTTCAAACTTTAAATTTATAACGAGCGATTCGGTGCAATATTTATCTATAGTTACTGATGCATTTGAGCTAAGGTTGTTTGTTTAAATTTTGGATATTGATATTACTTTGTATTTGAAAAGTAAATAAAATATTAATTTGTACAATGGATTTAATGTTAAAGTACAATTTTTCAAATTGACGTGCATTAAGCTTAATTACCGAAGTTTCTGAGTAATATTTTATTCACTACGCTGTATTCAAGCATGGTTTGATTAAATTGAAACCTTCAATATATTTACCCATGAAATATGTTGTGATAATTGAAGAACTTTCGCAGTTTAGCCTATTATTAGAGGATTGTATATTTGTCCCTTAGCTCTCTTATCAATGAGAAATTTTTCAAGGTATTGAAAGTTATCAAGTACCAACCTAAATTCCAGTGTAGATGCATTGGTCATTCCGTTGGCGCATTATCCATCCTAGACTTCTATCCACAGGGAAGGCTTTACGATTTCATAACGTCCAGCGTACCAAACCCGTAATAATAGTGGCGTAGCTTCCTTTTCTTATTTTTCCGCACCAAAAGGAGGACTTCAGACGGCCATGCATTCCCCCTTTTGACTCAACTTCTATGGAGTCGCTAGTTCCAGGGAGACAAAAAGGTGAAAAAAGGTTAGACGGCGACCCTTTATGAGTGAACGTACATGGGAAAAGCATTAAATCGTAAACAGAAACGAAACGACCGAGTGCTAGCGTGATTTTAAAAATCGCCTAAGAAAAACTCAGGATACTAGACTCTTAGGGACAATGGAGGGAGACGTCAACGGGGGAGGCTGATGTGGATTGTGGAACCAGTTGTGAGGTCAGAGGATTGATGAGCATTAAGGTTGGTGACCAAATAATAAAAATAGTAATTTGCTCTCACATTAATGAATCCTTACCCCGTATTATATTATCCACCCCATATTATTTATTCAGCAAACATATGTTTTTTATGAGAAAAATGGTTTAATTATTGGGGAATAATAGGAATGGCCAATATAACCAATTTCACCACGTTAGAAAGATGAACCCTCATATTATGCAGTATAATAAAATTCCGGGAAAAAGTACTATCATAGATACTACTATACTACTACTACTAAGCTATAGATACTACTATACTAGATACTACTCCCATTGATTAAAACCCAGACGTGGTGGAAGGGCTTGTACGATCCGATGACACCTAGAGCTGTGCTTTCGGGAGTAATAATAATTGCTCCTGGTAGGGTCACCCATGCCAGATTGGTCGAAGGTTAGGAGCCAGACGAAAGGTAGTCTACGCAGCGTCTGTTCCTCAGTGTGGCGGCTGCAAAGGCGTTTGACCCCAATGGCGCGGCATTTGAGAGATGGTGTTTCGTTAAAGACGCTATTGAGGACGTCAACGGAAAACCACCACGATTATCATTCCCAAGTTTAGAATGATGGACACACCAGAGAATATCTACATTTACATAATACCCCGCAAGCCGCTGCAAGGGGCTTGCGGGGTATTATGCGCCCTAATAATAAGAGTCCTGGCAAGTAGGGGGCTCGGCCCAATCGGCCGTGTGTCGTGCGCGGCAGCGGGAGAGATACGCGCTTCACAGTCGTCATTCCACTAAACCCTTGCAAGGGAAAACCCACAGCAGGAGGACAGAAGAAACAGGAGAAGAAGACCAAATTAGTTAGAATGGGAACTTGGAGGACAATGTTGAGGACAGGAAAATTAGAGAATATTAAACGAGAGATGAAAAGGGGAAATAAAAATATTTTAGGTCTATGCGAGGGAAGATGGAAGGATAGCGAAGATTACTGGAGTGATAATTTTAGAATAATATGCAGCGGTGGGGACGACAGCTAATGAGGGGTTGCCAGAATATTTAATAAAGAGGTAAAAACAAGCCAACTAAACGTAGAAAAAGCAACGGATAAAATAAGATTAATAGAGATAAAAGCAGAACCAACGAACTTGTATATTATTTAGGTATACATGCCAACGAGCAACCATGAGGAAGAAGAGGTCGATAGGACATACGATAAGTTATTGGACATAATCGTGTGTGTTCCTGCAGGGATATATTTGATAGTGATGGTGCATGCGCCGGAAAGTGAAGGAAGAAATGTTGATGAGTGAGGGACTACAGTTTAGGCAGGAGAAATGACCGCGGGGAGAAAGCAGTTGAGTTCTGCAGAAGACGGGGGTTAGTCATCACAAACACTTGGTTAAGACACCACAAAATACGCAGGTTTACATAAAATATGCCAGGTGACTCATAAAGGTATCAGCTAGATTATATCCTGGTTAGACACAGGTTTAGGAAGAGTGTGAAAAATTCGCACAGCTTCCCGGGAGCGGATGCGGACTCTGACCACAATTTAGTCGTAATGAAATGTAGCATCCGTTTCAAAAAGATAAGGCAGGGGCAGCGAGTTAGAGAATGGAATGTAGAAGCATTAAATGGTTTGAAAAGGAAGGAATACCAACAGGTGGTAGAGGAAATCATGGAGGATAGTAAAGAGCTAAGTGCTATCGAAGAAAAATGGGAAAGTATCAAGAAAGGGTTGTCTAAAGCCGCGAAATACACTATAGGCAACGTTAACGGAAAAAGAACACGGCAACCGCGGATTATGGCTGAAATGATTGCAAAGATGGATGAAAGAAGAAAATGGAAGATGGAAAACGCAGAGTTAGGTAACAGGAAGTACAAAGAGTTAAATAATAAATTGAGACGGGCAACAAATAAAGCAAAAGAAGCAAAACCATGTGTGGACTACAGGACAATAAGTTTGATATCCCACCCAACTAACGTTGTCCTCAGGATCATCAACAAAAGGATAGAGACTAGAGCAAATGATTACTCAGGGAATGATCAGTTTGGGTTTAGAAAGCTAGAGGTACGTATGATGCCATTGCAGTAATGAGATTATTAATCGAGAGGAATATAGAACACAACCAGGAGGTACTTGCCTATTTCGTAGATTTCGAAAAAGCGTTTGATAGAGTGGATTGGGAAAATCTGATGAGTATATTGAAGAAAATAGGAATAGATTGGAGGGCAAGGAGGCTATTCCTCAACCTTTACATGTCTTAGACTGCTCAGGTGTGAGTGAGGAACAGGGAGTCCGGATAGGCAGTGCTAGAAAGAGGTGTAAGGCAAGGTTGCCTATTATCACTGTGACTGTTTATCGTACATGTGGTGGGAATGATTAAAGAGGCATGGGATGAACTAGAGGTAGGAATGATTTTCGACAGGGAATGTGAAAAATCAGTTAAGCTTGCTGATGACCAAGCTTTAGTTTGTCAATTAGCCAAGGGGTTGCAAGCATTGCTAAGTGAATTGGAAATCCAGTGCGACAGAATGGGATGACAATAAATACAAATAAAACAAAGGTTATGCGATTTTCCAGAAAGATGAAGGCTAAGCTAAAAATTAAAATAGGAGGGCAACAACTAAAGCAGGTAAAACAGTTTACGTATCTCGGTAGTGTTTTGGACCAACACGGTCAAAGTAGTAGGGACGTAAGGAGAAGAGTTGCGTTAGGCAAAGAGGCTTTCACAAGGAGGAGGGAGTTGATGACGGGGACTTTGAGTAAGGATATTAAGAAAACACTCGTAAAAACTTTGATATGGAGCGTAGCTATGTACGGTGCGGAAACGTGGTCATTGAAGCAGGAGGATAGACATAGATTAAAGGCTTTTGATATGTGGGCTTGGAGAAGAATGAAGAAGGTAAAATGGACTGAGAAGAAAACAAATAAGGAAGAACTTGGTATGGTGGGCGAGGACAGGGGTTTGTTGGGAGCAATCCTATGAAGGTAGGAAAAGTGGATGAAGGGGGTATTGACTGGCAGAGGGATGTTGAAGGCTGTAATAGAGGGGAGAATCGTAGGCAAATGAGGAAAGGGAAGGAACAGGATAGGGATGTTGGACGGGATGAAGGGAGGAAAAAAGTACTCAGAGATGAAGAGGGACCTGATTAAAGTATTTTGCTGGATTTTGTGTTTTGTTAGGAGTCGAATTTTTTTCATTCAGTAGCTGTGTCCAAAACCTACCTTAACCGGTAGATTACCCTATTATAATAAAATATATATATGTCACCAGAAATTTATCCATAAAATTCATCGTGCCAAATCTATTTCATTCATTCTAATGAAATATCAGGATTTAGTAATGGTCCTATCAGTCACTTAAATTAAACTATAGGAAAATTAGTTGCTTTATCTGTTAATAAAAATACCGTAAACTTGCGGGTGTTCCATCCGATCAGGATTAAGCTCCCGACGTTATGATGGCTAACTCCGTCAAAACGCCACGGAAGATGACGTGTCTGAGCATTGATACGTTGGCTGCTGATATCCTGACCCGCTGTAAAACTGGCGGAGACTTGATCGCAATCATGTTCCGGGAAAATACAAAATCTTTCATTCGACAATTTCGAAAAACGTAAAACATTATAAGTTTTTCCTAATGGTTAACCAGCCAATACTCATTTTTATTTGGAGTAAGTTAAACCTTTCTCTAGAAGGCGGCTGTAACCTACTTCGGCGACTTAGAGGGAGCTGAATGCCAACGGTATCCTTCACGTTGTTATTCCACGTATCATCAGCATACTACAATAAAGTTGTCCCAATTATTTTTTTTTTTATTAGGTCATAGGGAAACAAATGGGATAACTCATTCTAAATAAATGATTTTTCGTCTAGATAGCCAGGAGGCAAGAGTGCGCCGATTTATTAGTTGAGGTCTGAAGACAATTTTGTGTCTTTTATTTGGTCTCGTGGATTGCATATTTATCCATGATTGATCGACAATTGGCATGGCCGTCTTCTACAATATTTCTGAAGGCAATTACATTATTCTTCATGGCTTCTGAATCAAGCTTGTGTAGTATTTTGACTTAGAATGTCAAGTTACTTTGGGTATCTTTAAAGGGAGGATATATTTAAGTAGATAAATTCAAAAATGCATGATAATTAAGCGTAAGATGGTCATCGGACAGAGCCAAGAGACAAAAGTATTAGTACTATAATAAAGAGACGAACATTTTAACAGAACCACCGGTAATTTAAAAATTTTTTTTTTTAACTCTTACGTACTTTTGTTGTCCCAGGTGGACGTTGGACGTCATCACCAGACCTGATAATGACGTCCAACTACGCCGAAACTATCAGGTCTGGTAATCAGGTCTGACTCAAAAACTAGGCCGTGTTTTGATACGTACAAGTAAATTTCGTGTGGAATTACAAAGTTACGTCTCTGATTTTAATAAGTCTTCCTTTAATGGAAACGATACGTTTATGGTTTCGGCTTGGTGAATTTTATTTTACAAAAGAATATATCCTCGCCAAAACCATCTAGTTCATTATAATTGATCCTATCTCCCACCAAGCATCATTTTTATATTGTTCTAGTCTTTTCTGTTCACGTATTTTTTGAACTTTGTGCTCTTCTATGGAATATCAATTTGAATTTACTTATCTCTATCCACCCAAATACTTAGATTGTACGCATGCACTAACTTTTACCATTGCACTGAGTAAATATTTTCAAATACCTTTACCCGTGAGATGTTATGAAATAAGTAATTATTCTATGCACCTGGCATACTGTATACTATGGCTTTACTTAATAGTTATTACTTTCTTTAGAGCCCAAGTAATTTTAATGTTTGGCCAAATACATGCTTGTCCCGCTCCTTTCTTCACTTCTTCTTCTCTACTAGCTCTGTATTTGATATTTATGAATAATCTTGATTAAATGCATTTATATCACTGCAGTTTACTTCTGATTGAGTACTGATCATTTAGAATTATCATCTTTAATCTCTTTGCGAATTTAATCTCTGTGGGTACAAACAATTTTCCTCCTGTCGTTGATTTTTCTCCGGACGAGCAGTTGTACTGTGAATTATTCCATCAAATGCTTCTTTTTCAATTGATGACATTTGGAAAAAGATAAGTGATCACGAAGGGAAAATAGTAGTTACTTTATAAATAATAGTTTTAGTTGCCTTGTTATTATTTTTGTAGAACCGATTTCGTTCGATGGGATGTCCAACGGAATTCATCAAGCAGAGTGAATGAGAAAAATTAATTTACATAATCTGCCCAAGGCACTTTTTTATATTATTCCTCATGTGTTACCAGCCTGTCTGTGATTTAGAAGCTTACCTTTAGTCAGATCTTAGGGCTGGATTTTATTTTTCTACTTTATCCACGGTTATTTCATCAAAAGACACGGCTTTTTATTTCTATCTCATATTTGAGTTACCAACGGAGTTTTGCGTTCTTTTTTATGGTAACTTACTCATTTAATCCTTGAAATACTATTTGAGCGGTTCTTTTATAGCTACTTGTTACACTTTCATATTATGCGTTCTCTTTTTCTGTAATTGTTATGATTAATGTTTCATTATTATTCTCTAGTTTCTCTGTAAATATTCAGGGTTTTTTATGATTATGCCAACTCTGCTGCGGGTTTTTTCTGGCGGTTTTAATTGTGTATTTTTGTTTATACTTGACCTAATACTATTTCCATTATTCAAGGATTAAAAAAAAGTATTTCCTTATTTCTTAACTTTATGCTGCTTAATTTATCATTTGAATTGTTCCAATTTTCTTCCCACTAAAATTTATACATTTTCCTTTTGTTTTCCGTAGATTCTTCTAGTATCTTTAGGAAAGACTAATATTTTTTCTATTTTCTTGAGGTATCTTCTGCATTTATAAAAATTGTTCGTTTTTCTTTCCGGATATTTAATCTCTTGGGCACTTAATCTTTTCCAAAATGCAAGACCTGAAGAATGGAAGAGAAGAATGTGTGCCTTGTTTCGTAGTAAGCGTTTAACTTAAGTATAATAATCTCTGTCAAAAGATTGTTTTCAGTTGTAAATTTCTTTCTGTCCCATAGCATCTCATTCCTTGATTCTTTCATAATTGCCCTGTAAAAAGGCGTAAGGCCTAGAATTGAAGTAGTCATTATCTCCCTCCAATAGATGAAAATTGATATTTTAATGCACCCCAACGGCAGAGAGCATCACACAAATATCAAAAATCGATCTACTTGGGTAAAATGAGGTGGACAATTGGATGAACAGGTTCTATTGAACCTTAAGTCCAATGAGGAATTTAATGAGAGTAGGCATTGAGGGGCAATGATATCAATAGAATTGGACCATGACAAATTTCAGGAATCGATAAAAACCATAACGTACATGATAACATTAAAGTCAGAGGTTTACGTGATAGAAGAGGTCCGAGGTCATCCAATTCTTAGCCATGTAGTGTGTGAAATTTATTCAATTTTTTAGTTGGTTAGTTCCATTCGCTGTGCCACTTCTGGGTTCCCAGGAAAATCTTCTGCCCGAAAAGTCTCACTACTAGAATGGACTTCCTAACGCTCAGATTTACCTGATCAATAGCGACATTATCAAGGCACTAGATTACCACGATCCCCGCGAACAAAAAGCCTTCAATGTACTTTAAGAAGACTATTAGAAGAAAATTAATGAATCAAATAGCAATCGAGGATTGAAGTTTGGTGTGGATAAAGTTAAGCTCTAAGGGCTATTAAAAATACAACAGGACTTACAATGCTGATAAAATGTATTGGATTTTCATTACCTAATTATAGGCATCTAAAGTGCCCTTTCGGATAAAATATGCATGCAATTGTTAAACAAATAGAAAATGTTTGATAATCGGAGTGGCAAAATAAAAGCATAAAATCACAATAGTTGAGGTGAATGAGTGATATCGTCATATCATAATGTGGTTAATGAATACAGTAATCATCATTTTTCAATTATCATTTCTAAACAATAATGTTCATATATGGTATCGTTTTGCATATTTTACGTATTTTATTGTTAATAATAAATGGTCAATTGGGGTATTTATAGGTTGAACAACAATATTCAAACTATGCAAAGACATTGACTGCACCTGCCTTCCTGAAAATATCACCATAGAGAGATTATTTCGAAGAGGTATATTTGGTGGAAACTTTGGATTTTTTTCCAAATATAACATTGCTGCTATATTTGTATTATTTATCAAATATTTATGTCCAAATATTCTAAGATTTTACGGAATTCCAATTTTCATTTGTTTTCCAATGATTTTGATCATTAATGACCAACATTTTGCCTTCGGTGCCTAGTGTCTACTGCAAAGCTATGCGCTACCTTTCGCTCACTTATTGTTCCGTTTTATAGCACCTATCATTAGTTCATGGCCACGTTGAAGATTTTTGACGATTTCTGTGGAACCTAACGTATTTAAATAATTCGATAGCTTTTTGTGAATGTTTTGGTTGCGTTACGTTGATTGACACCCGGGTCCCGTAATTTTGTTGAGTTTGACTTTATGTGTGTGTGTGTGAACTTGAGAAAAGAATGTATGGGCAGGGAGGGAGGTAAGGATATTTGTTGGAGGAGGGTGTGAAGCTTTCGGCCGAAGTAGTAGGATCGCAAGTGAGGTCGAATGGAAAGAGAAGGACGCGCTGGCGTGGGGAACACAAGGAGGTGTTTGGGGGGATGATTGAATAGGGTGAGAGACGAGAGGAATGGTTCCGGTGTGTGTGCCTGGGTATCTGTGTGAGTGTGTGTGGTCTTGTGGGAAATCACAAACATGTTCTCCGCATTCCATGGCATTTCCATCTCTTCCTTCCCAGTGCCGGCTTAATTGCTCCGCTTCACGTCATGATCCTTATCGATTATTCCTCTCCATTAGCACGTTTGAAGGAGGACTTGATTCCACAGTTTTTGTTCAAACTTCCATTTATTTTATCGTAGTCAAACCACCTAGAGAGTGGATTTGTTATAGCTTTTTTGTTTTTATTGAAGCATATTTAGGAGAAACCGTATCGGAAATAATCTCGTCAAATAAACAAATGGATAGTTAATTCCTCCTCTAAAATGGTGTCATTAAAAAATTTTCTATTAGGTCAATGTCGTCCATGAAAACAAAAACCGGGAAGCATTTAGCTTTTTCCTTTCATTTCTCTCAACCTTTCATTTTCTCTGTTCAATAAAAAATTTAAACCTATAACTGAATATTTTTAGTTTAGACGAAGTGTGTCCGAAAAGTATCCGACCTGCGTTTTTTTCATTGTTTTTAAATAAATATATTTTTTAATTTAATTTTTATAAATTAAAATTTTAAATATTTTTATTTTGAGGGTGTTGTGCACTACGAATTTGCTGCAAGAGGTCTGATGATCAACAAAGAATATTACGTTATATATGTGCGATTCGCCGTGAGAAGAAAATGACCGCGTCTTTGGTCAACTTAAGGATGTTCCCAAAATTAAAAATGGTACTCAAAGGAAAGCGGTTCGACGACATAGAGCAATGCGACGCGCGAGCTAAAGGCTTCCAAAATCTGCGTTCGAGGACTGCTTTATGATCTGGAAACACCGCTGGGAATGAGTGTGGTTCCATCAAATGGGCACTACTTCGAAGAATATCATGGCCCAGATGACGAAGATTAGCACCAATGTGAAGACATGAACGAAGGTCGAATTGTTTTCCGACACACCTGGTATGAATATATTTTCACACTACCTAAACAGGAAAAATTTATTCTGAGAAGTCTACATGTTTCGTAAATAATTTGAAGCTCAGGTTCTCCCGAGTCATAAGTATTGGTTGAGAAAAATAAAGGCAACTCAGTTTACAATATTGTTAGGCATTATAACCATCGCCATTTGACAGAACACTTCTTGATACTGGCTAGTTAGAACTATCTCAGAGAGAAGCATGTAACTCTGAGCTTTATAATGTTAAGAAACGTTTAGGTAAAAAATTGGGAAATTTTTTTGGCAATAGTATTTTAATGTCCGTTGGATGATTACTTTGTAAGCACATCAAAAAAAACATTTTGGCTTCCAAAAACAGTGTTTATACCGCCTTGAAAACTCTGGACTGGTGAACAGTGCCCGAGTGCCCTTGGTAGTAGACGGTATTTGTCGTTTTCCAGTTTGTATTCCGACGTTGAATTTTGCATAGGCGAAGAAATGACGGTATCAAACTTAGACTCGTGGACCAAATTATACCATATCGACCACTCATCATTGACGATGTTAAAGAGAACTGGTCGTGAGAAATGGCCTTCACTACGAACGGAACTATGAATTTAAAACAAAAGAATCTATCCAAAAGAGTAATACTTAGGGATACAACTGGCATATATCAGTTAAACGAATGAATGACTTGATTTTATTTTTTTATTAATTATTGTTAGGGACTTTTTTTGACATACTGATCAAGCGTTCGCTAGCCAGTCAGCCATGCGGTTACAATGACTACTACGCGCAGTGTTAAATCAGTGTAATAGGTAGGATGCTGAATAGTATAAGGATAATCAGAAGACTCTGGAGCTATTAACGCTCACATTTAATAAACTGTTAATGAAAACTAAATAAGTAATGTATTATACACTAGAACAGGCTATTTATTTAGGAAGAGGTGAGAAAAATGTCGTATTAAGGATATTAAAAGAACATTTTCGGTGGGTTAAAAACCGTTGGCTAGGATTCAGGAGTTAAAGACAGGCTGCTTAAGGAAAGTTATAAGGAAAAGGTTAGTTCAAGCTTCGATATGGGATTGTAGTTTTCCATGACTGGGAAAATTGTGCGTTGAGGTATGAGCATAGGCATAGGTTGTATGATTTTGAGTTATGTGTGTGGAGAAGACTAAAGATAATAACATGCATGGAAATAAAAACGGCTTTATAAGTTGGTGGCATTATCTGTAGAGAAAGAAAGGTTTGTCGGAAGAGGCATTTGAAGAATATTTGGATAAGTATGTATATTCATGAAATACTAGGAGAAAAGGTGATGCTGAAAGGGATTTTGGAGGAAATCATGCTAGAAAACCGACATAGAGGGAAGGAAAGTATTGAATTGGAATTATTAGTTATTAGTATAAGATTGTTATTACTCAGGACTAGGGATTCCAGCGGTGTGTAAAGATTTGGTCAATAATAAAAATAACCAAATGAGTAAACCTTTTACTGCATATGCTTAATAAAATACACATATGTTTAATTGTATAAGGCAGCATATATTACAAGATTGCGAAACTCCATCTATCGAAAAGAATGTTACTTAATTTAGTTAGGATAATGTCAATTTATGTTCTGTATTATAGCACGATATTTGTAAGTGATCCCACGATTTGAACGTTTTGGCAAAACAAGATATATTCCATCCAGGTAAAATACAACTTTGTTTAAATCTCATTGATCGTGGGTCAAGAGGTTTTAATATTTTTTTGTAATATTCCAGGCTACAAAGATACTCATAGAAGTGATATTGTGTAAGGACTTTTCCACATTCTTTACTAAAATAAATGCGTTTGGTTTGACTTTGATAAGTTCTCTCCGGGCACATTTCGAAACATGCATTTCAAAACTGGTATATAGGAAGCTTGTTTAGGGGATGGGATGGCTATTGTGATGGAAGCAATGGAGAGCGAGAGGAGAGGCGGAGCTAGGCAAGGCGGTGGGATGAACGTCCTCGGGCGAAGGATGCGCGTCGCTCTAGAAGAAGGTAGTCGTTGGGAGTGTGGCTCTTGGCCTGTCCACTTTGCGGTCATTTAAAAAGTATAGAGAGAGAAGGAGAGAGGCAATAGACTGAGGAACGGCCTATCTCAGGATCGTGTTTGTGACCCAGATACTCGACTCTTTCCTTGGTCAAGGTCTCCCGGCGGTCGGGAGCCTGGGAGCACGGGAAGTGATCAAGGGGAGCGGGAATTGCGGAAGAAATGAAAAAGAGGAAGGCTGTTTGAGGGAGTAAATTATTTCGGGAAAATAAAGCAGATGGAATTTAAGTGAGAGAAAGTTAGAATCGATTTCTCGTTACAAAATGAATTATTGAACACTTAAACCATTTAGGAAGATACGATATGCTGCAATAGGTTCTTTTTTCATTTTTTTCAAGGTGTGGTTGCAATTTGCTGCCGTGTGCATTTTTTACTAAACGTTTGGTCAACAGGGATATGGTATATCGTATAGCACCACACATACTCCTTGGGACAACTGTTCCTTTTTGATCTATGGAACACACAGAAAAGTCACCACGTATCAATTTGGATTACGCGAAAGATGTTATCCGGAATTTATTTTTCCCTCTGCAAATGCCTTTTTGAAAATTAAAGAGAAAGTAAAAGGCTGCCCTAGTTGAATTTGGTAGGAGGATGATAGGTGTATATGAGAAATTACCAATGAAGGTAAGCGAGCGCCATTTTAATGTAAACGTTTCTGAAGCAGGTGAGAAAATAATCTCTTTTATAGCTTTAAACAATCAAGGAGTATATTTTTTGGATTTTGAATTTTTGCTGATATTAGAGAGTTGTGGCGTTTGCTCTATGCGATGTAAATGAAATGGTCAATTTCATTAAAAGAAGTAAGTTGGTGATGGATATATATTGAGAAGGCGATGTATCAATGAGTGGAAAAAGCATGTGTGCGTGGTGTTAAGTGGAGTCTTCGGGAATGGAGTGGTCCGTAGCAGAAGGTTTAATTTTGATGGCAAAAGTGTGCCTTCAAGTTTTTTATGAAAACTGTAGTACTCAGAAATTTGATGAGACCAAAGTTGTGTTTTTCCATGTTAAAGAAATGTTTTATAATCGGAATTCAGGTGAATAGGTAGGGGTTTAGTTAATGGTTTCGCCCCAGGGGCAAAATATATCGTCCGCCTAGCATTACCAATAACCGACATATTTCAAGAGGGGATTACCGGCAACAATTTTCAACGTAGTTAAGACGAATTTCAGCTTAGAGACACGAGAGGGTCAATTTTATTTCTACACTGTCAGCATTTTCAATTTTTTTCGGTTTTAAAACGAAATATCAAGTCATTAACTGTTTTTAAGCGGGGGGAAGTTTTTTAAAGCAAACTATCTATGGAGGAGTTTTTAAAATTTTCAATTAACACCATTGAATCCACTGTAGGGATGAAAAAAAACGTGTTGCGAATGTTGAAGGTGAAATATTTAGCCGCTTTTGGTATTGCTATTGGCCGAAGAGAATTTTATAGCTAAAGTTATCTCGCGATGCCGAAATTAGACTGATTTGAGTGCGAATAAAACTATTTAATTTAAACGTCGGTTCCCATCAAAAACCTACAGTATTTGGTAGAATAATGACGCCAAGATAAGCTGAGCTAGGTCAAAAAATATTTTCGGCTTCTTTTGACATTTTGAAAGTTTCACCTGCGCTTCAGAATACGTCGTTTTCCTTGAAAGTCTTCTAGCAACGCACTTCTTCCTGAAATTGACTCTGCACTCATCTCCTAGATCACTTAAACGGAGTTTCTGCCAGCAACTATTTGCTGAAACGATATATTCTGTGAAAACCCAAGGGGCAAAAGTTTAATAAAAAAAGAGTCTTTTTCCCATTCTCATATAAAAGCACCTGTTATCTCTGACTAAAAAAGTTAATGCTATGGGCTTTACTTTAATCGAATCATGGATTTAGCTTGGAGGTTTTGTAATTTATGCCAATTAATTCTTTTAACATGTGGAAAACCAGTAACCAGCGCTATTGCCAGCCAGGAATAAGCAGTATAATTATCTTGGAGTCTGAGTCACCGTACATCGAGAAAGGATAAATAGAGACATATTTCTGGTGATATGATTTTCCGTAGGAAAGGGTTCTGATGTATCGTTAGTTTTGCACAAAAATCCTATGCATATATTGTTGGGCATGCATGAAGGGTTTATGTGTGGAAGACTCTTGGAATATCCTCCTTCCTTAGAACCACACTGCACCGGTAATAGACGTCATCAATTTTTTTCCCGGTACGACTGGCCTGGTGACCACCTGTCATATCGCATATCTCTACATCTACATCTACATAATACCCCGCAAGCCGCCGCAAGGGCGTGTGGCGGGGGGTGTTAGGTCACCAACCGTAAAAACGAAAAATACCACATGCAAAAAACAACACAGAAAATTACACCCCAGCAGCGCACACACTCATGCAAAACTCCCTCCATCCAATACTCATGCAAACACATACACCGCAAAACGCATATCACGTGAGTCAGGTGCTTGCGTTTTTTTGTCGTCTTTCACACATTTATCGCAGTGCTCACGAGGAGGAAAATTGACTCATATTCGGAGTAAATGTTGGCTTTTACCCTTATATGCGAAATCTGTTGCATAAAGAGAATACGACGATATTTGATAGGAAAAGCTTTATGCCCACAATATTGAGTGTATTTGCATTCAGGTTTGGTTGATCTCGTTTTTACGGTTCAAAAGTGACTGTACTGCACCCAAGAAGTGGGGCTTGCTTTTCTTCTTCATTCAGTGGTGGAGGGAAGATGAAAGATGCGGATGAAGGAACCCAACTACATGATCAATAGTATTCGAAGAAATGTTTTAAAAGAGCTCTCAGATGCAAAAGGAATATTAAGGGAGGATAAAAGGAATTGAAAAGGCGATTCCGAGGGTTGAAAATACTCTTCGGGCGCTAAGAAGAAGAGTGGAACGTACCGAAAGAGAATCCAGAGTTGCGAAAAAAAATTCGGAGGGCGAGCGAGGGTTGAGAGAAGAGTTTAACGTCATCTCTCGAGCAGTTCGAAATAAAGAACATAATAAAGATCCGTCCGTTTTGCCACAAAACACTCCCTAAACGCGCGGACGTCCCATCCAATTTCCTTACTCGACAGGAAAAGGGCGGAGAGAAAAAACTTACGCATAATGGCCCATAAAAAAAGAACTTAGCACAAGGGATAATCTAAGCACGCGAAAAAATCTCCCGGAGGAGGTATAAGGGCGGGCGTGAATCGCCTCGCGCATGGCCGTGCATTTGTCTGCTCAGGGGAAGGAAACTGAAGTGGATCGAATGGCGCAGTTGAATGTGATGGTACCTTTGGAGGCCATGAGAATGTTATTGTTATGAAAATAACGTCTCATTTCCCCTTCCTTTCCTCCCGCGGGTGCAATAGTGATGATTATGCGAGTTTCCTTCTCCTTTCCTTTAAAATTTTGCCAGTCAGAATTCACTACTCATTCCTAAAGACAGTTGACCTTATGTAAAGTGTTTGCGATATCATTGTTTTTTTGCTCTTCATCTTGACATGCTTTCTCATTAATTCATTATATTTTACATATGAAGCAACAAGCCAAGAAACAAACTCAATAGTTATCGGTCCATCTAGAAATGGAATAAATGCTGTCGAATATAACATAGAAATCAGTAGAACAACCCATTTAGTTTATTTGAAATGCCTCCATTGTTGTAAATTCAATGATTTATGATTGCTCTGGGTAATTTTTGCTAATTTTGATACCTAAAAGTGTCCTATTAAGCACAGTTTAAAGGCATCTTATTATTTTTCTGTAGAAATGTAAACGCTCGCAATACGAGGTGAGGTGTGGTGACTCTCACACATCGAGAATTGGGAATAGTGGTCGTGTAAATTGTATTTTAAATCGTTCCTGTGAGGTAGGTCAATCAAATTCATTTCTACCATAACGAAAAATCCTTTTTTTCGATCATATTTATCACGGAATTGTTGGTGGTCATGACGATAATTGTGAATATATGCCTCCGCAAAAAAGAATTGAATTTATAAATGAGAGCATTTATGAATTCAGTTACCGCAACGGGTGAAGTGAGAAGTGAGGAGACGCCAGTCACCATCAGTTCAATCTACCAATCCTTTTTTAAAGATGTTGTGACTTTTCCCCGCTTTTGAATGGAAATAGTTAAGTTGGGCGGGATGTAGCGGATTATTGCTCTATGATTGGAAGGGAAGTGAATTGTCAAGGAAGAGTCGGATTATAAGGGAAGTGGAAAAACCTGTGGAACGAATAAATGGAAAGAAAGATGGGGGCGATGAGCACTAAGACGTCAACTCCCCAGGGTATTCCACCTTTTAAGGACTTAAGGCCTGTTTTTAGGGAAGTGAGGCGAGGGGAGGCGGGGATTGGAAAACACCAAGTAAGGGATGTCTAAAGGCGCTTCACGGCTCGATATCGCAAGATATTTTCAATTGATATCTAATTAAACATTCTCTTAGGTATCTGCGGCTTGTTTATTATATTTTGAAAGGAATACGTATATTTTTATCCTTTCATATAAACTTTTACAATGCGTTAAGAAGAATTTTTTTCATGATATGAAAAAGTGTCGTCCAGAAGTATTAATGGTTTGAAATATCCTCCTAATGCACCTTATACCACTATTTCCTTACACCACGCAATCCTAGGTTAAAGATACTGGGTGAAAGGTATACACCATGAGGTGCGTTTTAATTTTACTCGAGAGAATGAATTAGTCATAACTGCAAGATGAAGGAATTTTTAGCAAATTATAAAACTTTTGATAGATATAAAAATATGTAAATAGATGTTTAAAATACTGTTATACTAAACATTACTAAGGATTTGGGACGAATTTAGAAACAAAATACAGGAGAAATTAAAAATTTAAAGTTACCTAAATATTTATTGGTGTGGAAATTTTTTATTTATATGTGTAACTTCCAAAATGATATTTAATTCCTTATTCTTTAGTTTTATTTATTCCTCAGCTTCTCACTATGTGCAAAACCTTTGGAGAAAATTGATCCGCTAGATCTTTTTACAACAGTTCTGCTCCTAAGTCACTCAATACTTCTTAAATCTCAATTGTTCTGTTTTAAACGCTGTGCCATAAAATGTTGTGGTGTGGTTATTAGTTCCAAATCTCTGGTAGTGAAATTGAGTTTTATGTTGATTACAACAGAGAAATTACCAAGACAGGTGGATCTAAGACTGAATGAAAAACGAGAGGTAAAAATCTAATTGTTTACATGTTTGATTTTTTCAATTTGTTTAGCGGTTTAAGAAAGGCTATCTAAAAAAATTGAGAGATAATAATGAATTAATTATTTGCAATTTATAATCGTGTGTTTCAAGTGTACTTGCTTTGATTTGAACTTATTATGAAGAATTTTCGCTTTATTGATCTCTTTTCTTTTATTTCCTGTATCCTTCGACGATTCCGTAACGTTCGTTGAAGTGTTGCGTATTATCGTGAATACTAATAAAATATATTGAAAACCTAATCAAATGTAGTTTCTCTGAAAAGTTAGAAGCCTTACACTAGTAATACATAGCCAAGATGTAGTAAACTCGTGAAAATTAAGTGAGCAGTAGCTTTTACATTCGTTGGATATTTGGCGAGCAAGGAATAGCTCAAGGTTATTCATCCCAATTCTCGTAAAAAATATACGATTCTTCGATTCGAGAGAAAATTGAGATCCAAGCTTTAAGAATTTATAGCTCCTCAATTTCAATTTTTCACCTGACAGCGCCTTCGTTTTGAAGTGACTCTTGACATACCGGGAGCAGTGGCGCCATTTCTTTCCTCCGGCTGGCACACACTTAGTTCGATTTCCTTCCACGTGCGCCTTCTGTCTTTCCCTCCGACAGAAACGGAGAGAGAAAGAACGACGTGGAATTTACATGACACCCAAGAATGTATCGGATCCTTTAACATCGAGAAGTTGTGTCTGGAAAACTTCTCTCTGCCTTTACCAGTGGTGAACTTCATTCCGCATCCCAATCCTCGCCCTTCTTCCTTGCCCACCCCTTCCACGCTCCTCGCTGTCACTCAATTTTCACTCCGAGACCCGCAATTTTCCTTCTCCCATGCCTAACTTCTAACTCCTACGGCCCCTGCTGTCACTCTGGAAAATCCATTTATACCCTTTTGTTTGATAACCTACGTAACAAAATA
Organism: Hetaerina americana; assembly: GCF_022747635.1. NCBI lineage: Eukaryota > Metazoa > Arthropoda > Insecta > Odonata > Calopterygidae > Hetaerina > Hetaerina americana. The sequence goes on from NW_027287427.1 coordinate 14,618,950, forward strand.
TCTTGCGAAATGAATACACGAACAGGTACTAGTACGTGTTTTCCCATGGACATGTTTAGGGACAATTGAATTCATTGTTTTATTCGGTTCGTGAGTTGCCCTTGTTATATTTTAATTAAATGTATTGCTTTGTATATCGATTTTATTTGAACTTTCATGTTTATGTATTAGTTACCCTTCTTTTTTTTCAGATACCATGCACTCCGCTTCTTAATACAGAACAGGGTCTTCTGTTTTCTACAGATCAGAGGAAATCAACCGTCTAAGACGTAAGCATGTAGTGTTAATATTTTCCTCCATATTCGGTCCCATTGTTTTATTTATTTTACGGCTTCTACGATTTGGATCACGTTTGGTATTTTAGTTTCAGGAAAATCACGGGTTTTACCAAGCTCTGCATATTATTTTAATCGTGAAACGAAATTTATTTGTACAAAATGTGAAATTTAAGTGTCTGTTAGATATAGGGGCTATTTAAAATTTACCTTGGATCTGAAAAAAGTGCATTATCTCTTAGTCTCAATTTATTATTTGATATGCCATTGTATTTCATCCATGAATTTGAAATCAGTACGGAACTGATTTAAAAATATTTGCTCTGATATTAGATAGTCGAATTTAGACGTAATGCAAAATTAAAGCATTTAATTTTAATTGTTACTCACACGGCATTGTGTAACGAAATGCGGCCATTAATAGCTTCTGGTGTAATACATATGTCAGTCTACTCAGTAAATATATCACATTCGCAAATAAAATTCAACCTAATGGAAATGTATTAAATAGTTTAAATGAAATGGCATGCACGACATGTAAAAGATACTAAGAAATGTATATCATTTGTCTTTTAGGAAAGTGTACCGTGGTATTATATGACGTTTGTTTTCAAAAGAAGAAATCGCGAAGGAATGAACTGGATGTTATTTTTCGTATATTAATTTTTAATACAAGTAGTGATTGAAAATACGTAAAATTTTGCCAATAAATTGTGTCATCAATTCTTTTTATGTGAGTGATTATTTTGAGAATGAGCACTTAAAATAAAACATCCGAAGAGCTTTGAGTGATAAGGTTGAACGAAACTTGAAGTTCAGAAAAAAAGGAAGGAAGATGGAACGTTTCGGTAATTGGATAGTAAAGGACAAAGCACGTCATTATTTAATAAAATGTAGAAAGGGATATCGTATTTCAAATGAGAAGGGTATCTTTGTAAAATGAAAGGGACATCTAAAAAAAAACAAGAGTTGGTATGTAGGATCGTTTTCCGGGCTGAGGTCGTCTCGGCTGTGACGGGACATCAAAAGCTCCAAAATGATTGAGCGTTATTAAAATTATTCTCGAACATAACACCCGAAAAATGTCATTTAATCCTTTCCTATAAGATTTTATTGAAATATGGCTCTCTGACTAATACCTTCAGTTTTGAGATATTGTAGTTTTTGCATGCTAATTTTTTTTAAATTTTGCACCTATCGTCAAAACTTATGTACAAATATTGACTTACATTATGCCTTCTCTCAATAAATCATCCATCACCACGCCCAATTGCAATATTAAGTTTAGAAATTAAATTTAGGCTTTAAATTATTTTCTCAGTTGAATAAAACAAGGAATATATTAAAAGAAGCGATGTGTAACCGCAATTTATATCTTTATAATTTATATTGCTCTCACAACTACTTCCAAAGAAAAGGGTTTTATGAAGATGATCGGGTCTTAAGGACGTCATTTGCTATCCGGTGCTGCAGAGTTCACCAAGCTAATGAAAATTGATTAAATATGTCATAATTATAATTTTTGTAGTTATTAAAATTTACAAATTGTTCAGTCAAATTTATCCGTAATTTAATTTCTCAAAAAATTATCGGGAAAACACCTTTTAATAGCCTGTACATTGGAACATAGTTATGTACGGCATGGAAATATGGTCACTGAAGCAGGGTGATAGATGTAGAATTGAAGCCTCTGAAATGTGAGTGTTGAGAAGGATGGAGAAGGTTAAGTGGATAGAAGAAAAACAAATGACGAATTGCTAGCCATGGTGGGGGAGGAGAGGGGATTGTTGGGAGGAATCATAAGGGGGTAGGAAAAGTGGATGAAAAGCATATTGGTCAGCAGTGGCCTCTTGAAGAGTGTGATAGAGGGGAGAATGTAAGGCAAACGAGGAAAGGGAAGGAACAGGATAGGAATGTTGGACGGCAGGAAGGAAGTACTAAGAGATGAAGAGGGACCTGATGTAAAGTAGGATGTTTTTTTTGCTAGGAGTCACAAACTATTTATTAAATTAGTAGCTGTGTTCATCCAAAAACCTACCTTAACCGGTAGATTAACTAATAATAATAATGTATATACTCAACACATTGTGGATGGTTCTTGAATGGTAGACCAGATAAATGAAATGGCCGTTGATGTGCATTAGGACTTAGTAGCATACACGTTATTTAGCCCGAGAACCACTCCCCATTTTCTCTCATCAAGGGGTTATCGCGATATGACGAACTCAAACCCAAGATTAGTAATAGGAGACGCATCCTTTACTCCGATAAGAAATGGGGAGTCTAGCGATTGATCTTCAATTTTAATGGTTTATATACAATGAAAAATATATCGTAATTAATTTCTCAAAAATTTTCGGGAAAACACCTTTTAATAGCCTATCTTCGAAGTATGTGAAAGAGATTCTGATCTTCGATCTAGTGATCTCTTTACTTGGGTAAAAATAAAACATGTACTCATTTGGTATTTTCAGGTGCTTTATTTACGTACTTATTCGTTGGCAAAACTCAATATGGTAAGTTATTCTATAAATTAAATGTAATTAGATACGAAATATTTACTTTTGAAATTAGCCGAAACCATAAGTTTGCATGAATGAACGTACAGCTTATAACTGGAGCAGTAGCTTACCCTTTCAAGTACAAACTTAGAGCTCTGCATATATTGCGAAACATAATCTTGTCGTATCTTTATGTGAACGCATAGAAATATTTTAATCAAATGTCATTTTGAGTAGTGAGTACTATGTGCTTACGCCCACGTATCTTCATTATCTCTATCGCAGTGTTATGCGTATTTTCATGCCGAAAGAGCCCTACGCGACGAAACTGGCGTAGAAAGGTTTTCTCCGAGATCCAGGTCTTTCAAACGCGTTCTCATGTTTAGCATTTGCTCTCTAAACAAACTGCGGCAGGATCATCTTCTCGAACAAAACGCCAAAAAGTGGTTCTCTTCTCTTCTGACGTCGGCTTTTTCATCCTTTCCTTCTTCGCCGACCTTTCAAATTTCAGTTTCTCATTTTAATCTAACTATCTGAGAGGAATCCTCTCCAGTACTCCCTCATTTTCTTATTATTTTGGAATTTTGTTGGAAATATTGAGCATTTTTCTATTTTTCTACATAGTTGCCTTGACGATTAATTACTTTTTGCAACCTTGTGAGCAGCTTTTTATTACCGGCATCGCACCTTTCTCCCGCCGCGTCGCGAAGCCAACTGACGAATGCTTCTCCGATATAAATTCATCGCCATTTACTATAAGTGTACGGTGAGAAGTGTATGGACATCAAAAACGTGCGGAAGTGGTGCAGGGAGTTTTTCTATGGCCAGGAAAACGTCCGCGATGACCAGCGGTCGGGGCGGCCGAGTTTGCCGTGATCAACGGTGGCTCCAATTGACGAGATGGTGGGCAATACCCGGAGAAGTACCCTTCATGAGATAAAGGAAGGCCTTAATGAAGAGAGTGGCTACTTCTCCCTGCAGAGTGTTGTGCCGGAGGTCCTCGGTTACAACAAGGTTTCTCACCAAAGGAGTGTGTTTGCAACATGAAAATGCACGCCCACACGTGCCACATCAAACGACCACCCTACTCAATGAATTTGGCTAGGATATCATCGACCACCCTCCTTCAGCCCCGACGTTGCCCCTAGTGACTACCAATTGTTTCTGGCTCCCAAAGACACCATGGAACCAAGAAATTCAAGTCAAGGGCAAGAAGCAGTCGTCAGTTGGCTTTGAGGTGAGGCGGGAAAAAGGTAGGACATTAAAAAGCTGGTTTCAAGGATGCAAAAAATGGTTGATCGTCAAGGTGGCTATGTAGAAAAATAGCTAAATTCTCAGCCTTTCCTACGACGCACACAAAGTAGAGAATAAAGTTGATCATTCGTAAAGAAGTAGGAGACCTTACTTTTCGACAAATAACTAATCCATTAACGATTTCGTTTTTTAATTGCAGGAAAACCAAATAACTTAATGATGATGAATAATTCAACACCACCTTTCATTAGAGATAAATGCTTAACATTCTTCGGTGTGAATATTTGATTTGAATTATTTTTTACACATTCTTCTGAAAAAATTAATCGATCACGGAATGCAATGGTGCAATGGACATCCAAAAGAAGGTTATAAATATAGGAACTTGAATAGATTAATAAGGTAGAATGTTAGAGCTAATGGTTAATAGTGCTACCATACTTTTGATGTGAATAATAGCGGCAAGAATAGGTAAATATCCGGTCTGAGGGAGAGCTATCCACCCGGTCTCAGTGCAACCATGGTAACTCTATAGAATGCTGGTCAGGGGTTTGTTTCCCACCTGGATTTTATTTTCTTCCACCTGCTACGGATTTATCGTTTATCATTTTAAAATTTCGGTTTTGCTCAGCGGATATTAAATTACAAAGACGTGGGTGGTACAATGAGTCCAACGATAAAAAAAGAAAACCAAATTATTTTGGGCAGACTTTTTATTTTTCCATATAATCACATTTCAGATCAATTCACTTTTCGCAGCTTTAATCCAACTCATTTCTCGAAAGCCATTTAAAAATTAGGATTTTGGATGGTCCTCAAAATAGGCATCTATGAGTCGAGATTTCCTTACGCTAGATTTTGGTTGACAATTGAAAACGTTCAACAACCTTGCCGTATGCATGTAGCCTCAAGTATTAATTTCGATTCGTTGATCGCCCAAAACTATATCGCAGATTTCGTCAATCATTTAGGAGGAAGATACTTCCACTGGACGATTCAAACAAGGCTCATCATTTGTGGATATACGGCCAAGTTTATACTCATTTACTCAATTGTAAACAGTCGCAAACACAGGATTAAATGTGCCATGAACTTCATCCAATACGTTGCTCATCTCTTACGGTGTTGAACACTTTAAATAGAAGCGTTTAATTACTGTATGAGGTTAATTTTGTTACGTTTCTCTAAATAAAAAGACTTTGTTTCAATAGACAATAAAAATTATGCCATATGATAGTTATAACTGAAACGTTCACAATGGTATCGTGAGAGTCGAAGGCCACTAAAGGCATTCCTTCCATATTTTGGGCACCATATCTTTGATTTCCTAAGCTATTATTGAACGACATACATATATTATTCTACCATTAGGTGTAAGACATATGCTAGGTATCTTTTTCCACTCTCTTATCTCTCTGTATAGTCTCTGCAAATGTCTTAATCTCTGTTTAGAATTATGTGCACAATAAAATATGCTCCAGACGTTGACTCCAATGGAGGAAATTGAATTTTTGATCATTTAATTTCTATTTGCTACGCGGTTTGTAGCAAACCGTTTTTTTCTTAGATTTTTGGTTTTAAATAACTCATACAAATGTGGCAATGATTGCTACTGGATTTGTACTTCAGTTTACTATACTCACGTAATGAAATGATTCACAATATGTATCATGTCGAATTCTTCAAGCATATATGTATTCGGACTCGATTATCAAACGTAGCCCCATATATAGCACAAAATGGTTTTTGAAGTCAGGATGAGAACGTAAAAGTACATAGGAGGATTCTGAAAGAAAGGAGAAATAAGAGCGGAATTTTAAATTTACCGGGAGGAGGGAGGACTAGGTGGAATAATGCTTAAGGTATTGGAAGAAAAGAAGAAAAAAAATTAAGAAAATGTAGTAGACTGTGGCAGATGGGCGAGTAATTGGTAAGTATCTTAAGATAATTAAAAGATTGTTTAGAAGGCATTCATCGAATAGAATTCTCGATACCCTGTAAACGGGGACAGCGTAGGGGAACGAAAGGGTACATATTTTCTCGCGATGCGAAGTACGCAAGAAAACTATGAACGATCGTTAACTAATATCTGTGCAATGATATACAAGGAGGCGTATGTTCAGACATGGCAACGAAAGCCCGCCCCGCTGATTTAATGGACGGTTTTGGAGGTCGTTCCGAGTTTCTGATTGTGTTGGAAACCTTATGAGAGATTAAAATTGAACAAATACTTTTTAATGCCTTATTTTTTCTTATTTCATTGAAATATTTTCTTTAAAAAAATTAAAATGCCGATTGATCAGAGAATAAACACATGATATTATTGTTTTGGGCTCTTGGTACCATCTAAATAGCCATTTATGAGTGTACACGTTATCATTTCCCATTCCAAATTTCCATAATAATGCGGGTAAAGATTGTAAATACAAGGAGGCTTTTCTGCAATTGAATTTTCCACAAGGTGACAATTTTGTATGTTTCGTGATACTAGATTTCACTATTCCCATGTTTACTGAACAAAAATACATTCCTGCCCTTCCCCTTACAAAGCACAGCCTTGAATACTTACGTAAAAAGCAATAAGCTCTACTTCAATTTGCCCTCTCTTCCCTCATTCTGTTTAACATTCTCATCTTTTTCTTACTCCTTCCTTGCTTTCCAAACGTTAATTACAGTCTACAACATCCCATCGCTATTCAAAATGATTTTTCAATGTTCTTTGGATCTCTTCCAACAATCTTCACCGCTGATTACCAGTGAGATCTTATTTTATGGTACTTGTAAGATGTGACTTCAGTCTTCCGACTTAGGCGAGTTGGCCAGGATGCAAAATTGGGTAGACGATACATTATACATTCTTTTAGTAATCATTTTTATTAATTGATGAGAAATTACATTTTTATTTTTGACACCAAAGTATACATCCGCTATTAAATTGCTGGAAAGATATATTCGTTAAATGCGTTTAATGCTACCGGGCGATGTTTCGGAATGAAGTAAGTTGTTTATTGTCAAATGAATCAATTATACTTTGGCATTTGTATTTTTTTATAATATTTTTATAACAAGGGAGATGAAAATACTTGGACATACAATCGTCGGTGAATAAACACTAGGCAAGAGATTATTTTTTTTCAGCCAAAATTAGGACAGGAGTTAGCACCGCGGGCACCCTTCCCTAAAGGGGATAAAGGGGGAGATTGTCGTCGTGGCGGATGGAGAGCTTTCGATTGAAGCGAGTGAAAATCAACAGTAGCGAGGAACAAGTGAATAAAAAAGATGGGGAGGGTTGCGTGGGGGGGAGAGGCGTTGCTAATACCGGATCAGCGGCGTGCCAGTGGTGCCTCCTGTCGGTCGAAATATAAAAACATGTGGCGGGACTTCCCACGTGCCTGGCGGTGAACACTCTCGGGCGGGGGAGTGGGGGGGGGCGAGGGTGGAAGGGGGGGGGTGTGGACGAGGAGAGGAAAAACAACTTTCGTTCCGCACTACACGCTGTGGGATTGCACACGGAGGAAGCTTAAAGGGCGCGAGAGGGAAGTTGGTGGTGGGAAGGGATAAAAAAAAAGGGAAGGGGAGACTGAAGGGAAAGGGTAAGCCGATTTTTTTTTGAGGAAGCTCTCCGAGCGTTGGAAAGGAATGGTTGAGGAGTGAGATTTTTTGAGGGATTGGGGAGGTGAGAGATGTGGGAGGTGCGGGAGTTTTTGTGTGTGCACGTGTGTGCTACTGGTGCGGTTCGGAATATCGCTGTCGCTAGGACGAACACTGTGCTATATCCCAGTCTTCGGCCTTAAATACAAAAAAAAATCGTGTGTTCACTCGTTAGGAGACGTGAAAATGTGTCACATCGCCCGTTATCCCGCGCCTGATTTCCCACGTGTATAGATTTAAGGCGGCATGGTAGCCTAGTGGGAGGACTACTGACAAAAATGGTCTCTGGTTCTAAACGCGTTTCCGCTCTTGGTAGCAGATGTGTCTTTTTCTGAACAGAAGACCTTTCTGGGACACCGGACTGGGACTGAGTGAAAGAAATTGGACCCCAACCTCGAATGTGTGAATTTCACATGCCGTAACGGGTAAAAAGTAGGTGTACTCCACCTTCATCTTCAGACTGATGGCTGTAGTTTACTTTATAAAACGATAATGAAACTCAGGTAAAAAATATAAAAGGCTCTACCATGGGCTAAAAGCTTGTTTACTTCTGAATCTTTTTCTCTTTCAATTAGATTGAAACGTGATAGTCAAATGAGAGACAAGACATAAATTTATTGTTATATATTGTTTGGAAAGAAATCGAAAAATATCACCTATCTTTTTAATTAGATAAATGTTGAAAGAGCAAGAGCGTTAATGACCAGAGATTTTATTTCCTTTATGTATTCTATTGCAATGGTTTAAAAATATTGTTTAAGCAACTTTACGCATCACAATGTATGCGTAACTAAAAAAGAGCACCAAAGAAATGTATACAATAGTTGAATTTTATTTCTTTTCCAAATATTCTTTGAAGAAATTAAAAAAAATTAAAGGTAATTATATCATTGCTCATTGTTTTAATTTAACTGTATCATTCATTTAATTATTCTATGATTAAAACTGAAATTATTTAGTAATAGATCTTGTATCTTGAGAATGTTGTATGTTGAGAATATAGAACTTGTATCGTCAATAATTCTGTGAATAACTGTGTGAAATAATTAATGAGGATTAAATGTGTACTTGCTTAAAAGAATGCACTCATTGAGTTACATATTTAGATTGCCAATTTATGAGATAGTCAAATACTAAATAAGTTAAATCATAATTACTTTAACTTTTGGAGACTAATTTTATATTCTTGAAAATAGGATGTTATTTTGATATGATTTTCGGATTTATCCGAAATTTTGAATATTAGAAAATTGGAGTTTCACTTATTTCTCGTTAAATTACAATCTTAAGTTGTTTTATATTTATATTTGGAGAGAGAACGTCTATTCTTGTTAATCAGCCTTAAGAATGGTATATGTAATGATATATATATATATATATATATATATATATATATAAAGTATACAATGTATGTTCATTATGGTTGTGGGCCTGCACTACTGGAAAACGCCTTGTATATCCGCCAGCGTCATCTAAAATGATTAAATATGTATGGTATCAAATAATGACAGCTACAGAGTATGATAAGAATACAGATTAACTATAATCCTTACTCCGTTTTTGGATTTTTTCCCTATGTAAGGGGACAGCGACCTTTCCTCGGGGTCTATGTTCCTTTTATGACCATTCTCGGATAGCAATCATCTCTTCCCATGGGAATAAAAATTCCCTCTCTCGAGTAACTCGTACACTGGAAAAAACAAAAGTTGCTAAAAATACGCTTTCAACGCCGATAAGCCAACCCAACCGTTGGCTTGTGAACTGAAATTTCCCAAGTGTGTATGACAACGGAGTATTGGACAAACTGATCTTCTATTTCTCTCTCTCCCTCCCTTATCCGTTCCTTCCTCCCTCATCCAATCCTGGTTCCCGTGACCCCCCCCCCGCTATCTCTTTCCTCTGCCGTTTCCTAACACCCTGAGCATCCTCTCCCGCCACGCGTGTCTCCCTCTAGAAATTTTCTCACGCCTCGGTTCAACCGATTCTCCAAATCCGCAAAGCAGGAGGTCCCCGCCTTCCAAGCCGCTGAATCCACGAATCTTTGTGCGTTGGATGCCTCGCATGCTCGTGAGCGGAGCTACTATACCTACACCCCACCCGACAAAACACAAGTTTTTCCGCACGGAAAGATACGAATTTGTATCGATACAGTTTTTTTTCTCTTTGAGCCAGTAGGTGGACACGGAGGTGGGTATCCGTTCACTTTTACTCGTCACCGCTCTGTTCAGTATCCGTGATGGAGTTTCCATAGTTATCTCCAGACGGAATTACTGAAACGCATCATTAAGAGAGATTTTTTTGTATCACAACCACTCCCTTTCAATTGCGTAAATGGTGTATTTTTTGCTTAGAATTTTTTTAAATATGTTATCTCTTATTGGTCTATAAAGTATTCTCGATCACTTTATTGATTTACCCAAAGAGATTACTGGTGTGCGTTTCAATCACCGGTGAGACTAATAGCTCCCAAAGTAGGATATATATCTTGCTGCTTTTGCTTCCGTTTGAGGGTTATAAAGTTAGATTCTCCTAATTAGGCATTTTTAAATTTGGGATGAAATTTTCTGAGCCTTGCGATACGAAAATTATCAATATATGGAATATATTTTTAACGAGACAGTATTTACAACACAACTATGCAGGTAAATTTTTTGCTGCCTGTTCTGATACTGCTTATTTCATTTGAACAAATTGAATTTGTCAAGGAGGTCATACGGGTTGAGGGATAAAGAGCGTTAAAATAACAAAGGTCTAATTCATTCTATTGTAAATCTGAGCAGAAATGAGAATTGGGCGATAGAAGTTTATGAAATCGACATTTAATATTTGGGTGACCTTCTGTTTGATTACACTCGTACATCACGCAATCGAGAAAAATATTTGCCTCTGCTGGTTTAAAAATTAAAACCCCTTATAGGAGTAGTAATTAATTTCTGTCATAGTTGCTGGAAAAATAGCGATCAACACGAATCTTTTTATGACAGGTGAGGGTAGAGTACATTTTGTACAAAGATCTCTGGTTCGGCGTATCAAATTCCCCGCATCGGGGTAGGGAGAGATATATCCTTCTCCTGTGCAGCCTGTGGTTTCCCAGGGATATCATCCTGGCCTCTAGTCAGTAACTGAACGCTCACCCTACCAAAATATCATGTACATCATTGTCACTAAAAATTATACATTCTTCAAAGAGTTTTTTTCAACTAGGTTTAAAATACGTGTGGTAAATTTACGTGTGTCCGGAAACTATCGGTAAAACTCATTGGTGCGGTGAAACGCAGTGCGGTGCAAACGCTAAGTCATCCGGGCCTTGGCATCCTTCGAAGTAGTCTCCATTCGATTGAACCAATTTCCTCAAACTGCTTTCTTTTGAGCGCCATTTTAAACTTTGGGAGCATCCAAAAGTCGCAGGGAGCTATGACGGGACTGTACGGAGGCTGGTAAAGCGGCATAATCTTGTGTTTTGCCAAAAATTTGCACAATTTTTGATGAATGCGCTGGCGCGTTATCGTGGTGAAGAAGCCAGTCACCGCTTGACCAGAGACGCGGTAGTTTTCTTCTCATGTCATGACGCAATCTATTTAGAGCTTCAACGTTACATTCGTTGTTGATCGTCTGACCTCTGGGAGAAAATTAGTAGTACACGACACCCTCAGAATCAAAAAAAAATAATTAAAACGCAGTTGGGATACTTTTCGGAAACACACCTTTTGCATTCAGCAGATATACTGAATAGAAATAATTATCCAACTGTGGGAATGGACACAAGGGAAACAAATCCAAAGATAAGAAGGAAAATGAAGTCTATGCACTTATAGATTAAGGGTGACATTCTGTAATCGCTTTATTTTGTTCCATTTCCAAGTATTCATTTCTCGCAAATTCATTCACACAGCACTTATAGTATGTGGTAATTGTTCTTTCATATGTAACAATCCTTGTATTCCAGATGTATACGTGGAAATCATTAATCCTTTTCGTGAATGTGCCCAAAACATACGTGTAATTTGGCTTGGGATTTTCTCAATTACATCAATAACTTCAAAGCGTTCTAGATACGCTGAATCAGGTCGATGGATTATTAATGGACGTTGAGACTTGCAGACTCGACCGAGAAACTTTACAAAATTTCACGAACATTTTTCCGAAAATTAGTTAACCATGTTTACGTTCTTAAAGCATTACTAAGATATACTTTGTTCTTCCTGATATTTTATGCGCCATATTTTTTGGTTCTATCATTTTAGTGTATATTCTGTTTGTAAAAATTCGCATAATGCTACTCTACAATTAAGACTAAAAACAAAAAATTGAAAACACCTAAATTCTTGACCTCGCAACTGAAAAGTAAAGCACTTACCTGTGAACCATGGATTTGCATTTCATTAATTAGGAAATCTACCCTGTCAAAATGTTTTTGCAATGATATTCTATTTTACATCATATGGCTGCTATTAAAAGTATTTAATTCAAATGATTATAAATATTATTTCTCTTTATTAATGGTTGTTGCTTTTATCTACATTGAAAAAAATATTGTATATAGAGAACCACCGTGGTGCTTTCTCATATTCCTAAAACGAATTACCATCTCCTTCATCGTCCTTGCGATTCTTTTTGCGTAGTCTACTCCCTGATTGTCTTTTACTCTTCTTTTTACACCAATTTTGCGTGAAAATTTTATCACACCACGTTTATGTATCATATATCCACCAAAACCGGTCTATCCGCCAATTCAGCGTCATATTTTCATCTGACTTTACATCTTTTACCTTATCTTCTTGTTCAGTCCACCAATCCCTCCCAACTTTATAACCGTCATTTCTCTTTGCATCCCTTTTTTTATAGGTCTCTTCCTGATTTATTTTTCTCGAAATATCTCCATGATTTGCATTTACTTTTTTCACTCTGAATTCTCTCCTGCATGCTTTGCATCCGATTCTTAAATTTTTTTCAGTCATATTGTCGACAAACCTTGTTTCCATTTAAAGGTTTACGTCTGCTGCCTTCTTCGACTGTTTGAAATTTGTTTTTTTTTTCATAGCGAAATTCATTCCTTTGGAGAGATATCAATCTATTGCTTGGTAGTAACTAGTAAATGAAAGTCAGGCGATGTCTTTAACATACAATTTTTTGGCATCTTTGTTAAATCTTTGATCGGAAACCACTATCCACGTCAATTGTTTCGGTGCTAACTGGATAAATTATTATTTTTCCATCACTTAAAATGGCAATTTATATGCATAACATTGGTTTCTGTGACAATAATTTAATAATTTTTGCTTCTATCTCTTAATTCACAATTAGTTTTTTCTCAAATTGTAATCATACAGTTAAGAAAGCCCAAGTTCTGATTCCTGAAGCAAAACCATAAGACAATGTTTGAAACAATTAAAACAATTATGTTTCAAATAATTACTCACTAAAAAACAAAAAAAAACGGAAATAATGAGGTCCCCCAATTGATCTCCAAACTCTCAAATAATCGAAACACTTAATCTCACTTTAGTTATTAGTTTTCATTTCAAGTCGCTCATCTAATAACTTAATTTTTAAATTACATGCTCATTTAGATCATCGCAATAATTCCTGCCCATTCCATCCTTTCCATGGACACGAGATCTTTTCCCGTCATTGCGTAAGTAATGTTTCACACAGTTATAAATTTACCAGATCATCCAAGATTTTCGGTCGCAACTAGATATGATATTCGTTTATGATTGATTAGTGAATCACCTCGACACAGTACAGTTGGTAACTGTCAGGTCACCCGTTGAGGTACAGGTACTCAATCTCTCCCGGCGGTGCCCCGCGTCTTTCGGCGCCACCCCTCCTCTATTCTTCTCTGTCGATTCCTCCTTTATCCCCGCAGTCCCATTCCCATCTTTTTTCGCCCTTAGCTAGCCCTCCTTATCTCCCTTTTTCCATCCTCCCTCCCTCCCTCCCCTTTGTCATTTCCTGCCCTACTGCAGCACACTGAGCCCCTCTTCCCTTTTTAGCACCGTCATATTCCGTCCTCGGAAAAGAGATAAAAAACGTGTATGGGGGATAGGGAGCTGTGGAGGGGAGTTAAGGGGTGGTGGCGTTCCGTAGGCGAAGGCAGGTAGGCCGAGGGGGTGCAGAGTTTCCTTTCTCGGGCACGTTATGATGGGGACAAGGGATTGGAGTGTGGAAATTCTCCTGTGGAGGTCTCAGAACCGAAGCGGGGAGGGATGTGCCATGGTAGGGTTGATGCAGGAGGGGGATCCTCCTTGAAAAATTAGTCCCCTTTCCCGTGGAGCAGTTTAAATATGAAATGCGAACGGCGCGGCGCTTCAGAACACACCTGAGGGGCCGGGTGAAGTCGTAAAAAAAATAAGAAGGGGTCGTTCTAAAGGCTACGGGCGGACTGGTGCGTGTGTATTCTTGGAGGTGCCTACGTTGTTATGACGACGTTTCGGAGGAGACGAGGTGGGAAACATTCCGCAATAAGACGGGGTGTGAAGGGAACGGGATTTTTTAAGGGGATCCCCATTCGGGCGGGAACAGGGCCTGTACGGTGGGACATGAGGCAGTAGGGGAAGAGGCGAAGAGATAATGGCGGGTGACGGACTGAAGGGAGGTCTGAAGCAGTGCGAAAGAGAAATGTGCTGGCGGGAAGAAGATCTGGGACAAGAGGACAGAAAGTGGCGTGTGAGATGTTCTGGGAAAGGGGAGAGTCAAGGATGCAAAGCATAACTTTATTTGTGCTCGGAAGAGCCGATCTCGGAGGTGCCATCTCCTGCCCATAAATGTTTAATATGTAGCGTTTCGAATGCCTCCCAGTCGAGTACAAGACTAAGAATTATGGTTTTAGTATGGAAAAAATATACAATATTAAAATAAAGTAAACGTAGGCAATAAAAGTGGCTACGTAGCGTTTAAATAAAATTCATAACAGCGTCCTATCGTCATTTATTAAATCTGCATGTAAAACTTCATCATTCTCCAGTACACGATAGCCATGTATACAATTACTTGTACTTTTTCGTGTGTTTCTACGGTCTCCTCCTTTTTTTTTATCCTTGAATATACTCTAAAATTGTTTTTTATGATTTGATTTACCATACCTTTTTGTTCGGTTGCAAAATATTAATGCATCAATTTTCAGTAAAGTGATAAAAGCATGTCTTGGTTTCAGAAATTTAAATTTATTTTCATCATAGCGTTTGTAGTCGTGCCATTGCCCTCAAATAGAGTTACTCAGTATTCAAAAATTATTAAGGTCTGTAATGGGTGGCATACTTACTCAGCCTTCAATACTTCTCGGCGAACAAAATAATTATACATCATCCGAAATACGTGAAAAACAAATTATTTTACTCTTAAGGATATGGTTTTAAATAAACTACTAATTTAAATTTTAAAACTGGCTTAATATAGTATGTACATTGAAGAATATCTTCCATAATTCTCCATGATTTTGCGGTTACGTTTTTCATTTGGTTAGTACAGGAATTGAGACATCTCTCAAATTTGATGGGAACAAATTAATGAATAATTTTAAGCTGGTAGGCACTACCAACTATGGATGTTTTTATACCATTTTGCGTCTTTATTAAAATATATAACGAGAGGAGGATACATTACAAAATCTTATTTATCAACCATTTTCTTTAAAAAAAAGACAATTCAGGCTATATTGTCATATTCTTTAAGATATTTACTCAACAGCAAAACCATAACTTTCATTTTTAACTCTGAGATATTTTGTAATCTCTATTTTTGAATAAAACACAGCTTATCACGCTAAGTCCACACACGCGTGTTTTTTAATCCAGTTATCTTATAAAATTTTAATGTTTTTACCATTTATAACTCTAATCAAAACTTCCTTAGCCTTGTGAAATTAGTTATTTTCTGCAGAGAAAAATAACGGTCCCATAGACAAGATACATAGAATGGAGGAGAAATGGATATGTTTTCTCGCGCCGTCTTCGTCCGACCCTTGGGAGAGAGGAGGGGTCGGAGAACGGATGCGAGTAAGGGATTCAAATAAAATAAATGCCTCGTACCCTATCAAATGGGCGCAAGCGTGCCTCATGCGACAAATGCCCATGCCCAGTGAGCCAGGGTTTGGAAGGGGTAGCGGTGGAAGGGATGCTGGAGACCGAGGGAACAGGAGCTGGGAGGGAAAGTACATAGATATTATGTCGGTCCATTGTTTCGCAAGAGACCCTAAGCCGTTGTGAGATTGCTTGGGTGTGTGTTTGTGTGTGTGGAGCAATCAAGGAGAAACCCTTTTACGTTAGGATGGCGAAAACTGTGGGAGGAAAAGGAGCCAAGCGATCGGGGGATGAGGTTCGTCCCTCGCGGAATTCCTAACTTGCGATATTTTAGGGAATATGACGGTCATATTCCTGCCATCAGTGTCCCTCCTTGTGTTCCCTCCGCTTGCCCAGGAGCGTATAAAATTTCACGGAAAAAAATCTCATTTCATAAAAATTCCATCCTTCATGAATTTTTATTTCTCATTTAAACAAGGAAACCGGTGCATTGTTTTATTCCTTAAGCACGGTGGGTATGGTCATTTTTACAATAGATATTTTTAATGACCTAGGCATTTAGTGAAAAAAAATATTTGATAGTATGGGCATTCTAATGAGAGTGCGCAATATTCGTTCAGCCAGTTAAAAAAAGTGCATTCATGGCGTCATATAAGGACTATTTATTTTTATAAGGAAAGGATATTTTTAAAGACAGTCCTAACCATTAACTACGTTGCCATCATGATTACTAATTAAGCTTCAAATCTTATCATTTTTATCACATGCAGGTAGTGTGGCCTGTAGTATTCTTTCCGTGTTACGTGGATTTTCATGATTATAATTCTGATTTTTTCGGAAGCTATGAATTAATCCGTATTTAATCCGCCTACGGGTTTCATTCTAATAAAGCTTTAGTTCAAGTAATGATTATACATATTTTATAATCTCTCTGGACCATTACATAGAATTATGATTATAATAAGTGATTTTGTGAGCTCTTATCTTTTGCACACAGGAGCCTTTCGTCACTGATTCGTATTGATTTTTCAGTTATTGATCTTTCAAGAAGAAGATTTATTTCGAGTTCTACTCTCAGCGTCGCAACCTTAATCTAAAAGTGTTCCAAATTGTTGTTTAATAATATAATGCTCCATTCGAATTGTAAACAATCACCTCAACATTTTTCTTCAAAATGGCACACAATTTATTTCTAGTTTTGCATTAGCAGAAAAGGAATTCATTAAAAGCAAGGACATTCATTGATCGTAAACTGCATAGTCAATTTACCAACGCTTGCTCCTTGAAATATTCACAAATTTAGTCCATTTTTTATCTTTTCCATGTCGAGCGGCGCTAACATCGATTATGTGAAATTTAAGTTCCTTCAACCTCAGGGGGACCTTCTCCATCTTCTCTTTGATTTCTCAATTCGCTAAAACACTGCTGTTTCAAACAAGGATAACCAACCTTATCTTACAATCCATCCAGTTTTCAATTGGACATGCTGTTCACGAAAATGGAGTGCGTAATGAGAAAACTCTTCAAACTTAAGTCAGTCAAGTTTTAATCTTCATGGCAATTGTATTCGTATTTTAACAAACGTAGGAAAATGGTTCCATGCAGTCTGCTAAACTGTTGTACTAGCTGAATAAGTGGAAGAAAGTCAAGAGATCTATACATTTTACAACTCATTCCCTTTATATGGGCGAAAAAAATACTTCGCCTTTTTTTCTGTCCCATGTTTAATACTGTGCTTGTGGAAAGTTTCAGCTTCCAAGGTCAATCATTGACCCCTGGAGAGCATGAAAAATTGGACTGACTGGCAGCTGGAGAGATATTTTTTTAAAATGTTCATTACTTTGCAATAGATAATGAATATTAAAGATATTTTATTTTTCTGAGACATTTGCCAGAATATGTTGCCTTTGCAAAAAGCTAAATACTCATTAGTGAACTCTGTGACCACCCGCGAATTATACATATATATATATATATATGAGGTGAATATTTGATGCTTCTGATATTGAATAGTTCAATATATATATATATATATATATATATATATATATATATATATATATATATATATATATATATATATATATATTGAACTGTTCAATATCAGAAGCATCAAATATTCACCTCAAAGTCTTCTATTGCAGCTGCTTTTCATCAGGCTTCATAGGTCATTCATGTAATTTATATGAAATTTTAGTAACGTTCCTAGATTTGATTAAGACTGTTTACCATACGATAAATACTAAGCCAGTGGCTTGAGAAATTTTAAGAACATATTTTTCATAAGGTTACCTTAAGCTACAGAATTGAAAAAAATAAAGGACCAAGGTTTACTCAATTGAATTGTATGTTTAATGTAGCATACAATACCCGAGACTAACACAATTAAGCAACCAATGTTAAAGGTTATTTTCGGAAGACCAATTTTTAACTCTTATGGAACGAATGAAAGGTATCAACCGATATTATTCGTGGTAATTCATTTTTCATGGCCATCTATTCAAATATATGCGTCCTGTTTCATTAATTCTCGAGTATCTTCAGTTGACATATAATGAATAACTCATTTCAACGCACAGACTCGTTTTGTTTAATTCAATTGCACGTAATAAGAATTTTCTTGGAAAACGTTCCTAAAATGCGCCTTTCTATCACGCAAAACAATTTCTACATTTTCCCGGCTACCTCATTTGCGAGGAAATTTCAGCGAAAATGCTCATTCGGCGGACCTTGCCACCCAATGTCATTCAACCGATAGGGCGTCGTCTGATTGTGTTCGCCGCTTAACTCGTCTCGCCTCCCTCCCGCTTTCCCCGCCAGACCCCCACTCTCCCTCCAACCCGTGGCTCCCGCCATTGCTCGTCTCGCGGTACAGCGAGGCAGTGTGTAACAAACACGTGACGTTACTCCCACACCTCGCGCGCACCAGGCAGCAGTAAAGTGTCATGGCCCAGGGGCCGGCCATGCGTATAAGCGCCGAGGCACGGCCAGAATCCCAGAGGCCCTTGAGCGTTATAGAGCCTCCCATGGGAATTCACAACGCAATTATCATTTACAAGCGGTAAGGTCGAGCCGTATTACGCATTTGCATTGCGTAGCAAAGGGAATTGGAGGGGGGGGGGAATGGAGTGGAAGCGAGGCGCGGGAAAGAGGGACGCGGAGAGATAGTGCGGTGAAGTGGGGAGGGGTGGTGGTGGATTGGCTATGTACACGGCCTCCCCAACCCCCTCCCGATTCCCTCTCCCACACTCACTATCCCTCCCTCCCTCTCTCTCTTCCTCTAACCCTCTGGTTACGGAGCTGTTCAGAAAGGGTGGCGCGCTTGCCGACGGTGCTACTCGTTGCTCTTGCGGTGCCAGACGTAGAAGGACTAATTAATTTGCGAAAACAAACACGTAGTCCGCGGGAAAGTGTTGGCGAAGAAAGTTTTCTAGATGTTTTCGTTTGTAATGGAAAAGAAATAGTTTTGCCATGAGGAGTAGATGTGTTTTTTCCAAAGAAATTGTTCCCTTTCCACTTTTCGGAGTCGTTTCGTATTTTGAGGATGTTTATTTTATGAAGCTCACAGCCATGTTCCGCTCCTGAGTGAGCGAGGCAGTTGATTGAGGAAGTTTATGTTGAGGTTATTTTAGAAGAAAATTCGGAGAGCAGGGACTAGTAAACGTTTGTTTGGTATTTTCCAGTGTTCTCTTCCCTAAGGTACGGATTTTCTTCTCCCCAAACGTTTCTTGACATATGTCTGTGCTTCGTGGTCAATATTTTCCGGGCTAACCGGTTCATTTCCAATTTATTTAATAAGCTGTGGACTCTTGTTTAGGAAGCCCAAAACGTTTGCTTCTTCCAAGAATAGCGCATACATTTATTTTGATTTGAAATAGTAGATAGATGTAACTTATTTTGTGAAAGCACCTGCATTTGCATAGTTTGTTTGATAAAGATTACAGTTCCAGCAAAACGTATTTGTTATTCAGAGGTACTCATGAAATCATACTTTTGTGGGAAAATGAATTAGAGTTGATAGGGTATTCGGAAGTGAACGCAAAGAATGAACTGAAAGATTTAATGCCTGAAGATTTATATGCATTCAAATTCGTAAGTATGGGTTTACTTACGAGTAATTAGTAGCACTTTACTTTCGTGCATGTACATTTAACTGTAAGGTTCATTTTCTCATAGAAAATCATACGTAATCGGGCATACTGTAATCTAGCAGAAGCTAAGTTATTCTCAGATCATAATTTATACCTGATCTTTATATAAAAATATACCTATAATAGCTCAGATTTCAGTAAACAGGAGTTTTGTTTCTTCAAAGTACTTTGTGATTATTGTTAAAAATTAATCTAGTACAAAATATGAAACTTTTATTGAATTCCGCAACCTTTTTCACTTTTAACAAAATAAAATAATGAAGTGGTTGTAAGGCATCTGAATGAGATTTAATTTTAATAACATTCATAAGCCCTTAGTTTTGTAAAACTAGAATATTGTAGAGAATAGTTGTTCCAATTCGGACAATAATTTAGCGGAGCAAATTTGACTTCTCTCTTCACCTGGAGTCTGTAGACTGTTAATGATTCTTTAGTGCATTTTCACGAAATCTAATCTGCAATTTCTGCATAGCCTTTGCTAACAATAGAGCAAAACGGCTAGTCACCCGTAAAATTTTCTAATCGCCAATTCCTGAGAGTTAATTCCGGTGTGCGGTAATTTCCATTCGCTTTCGGGTCAATTGACTTTAATTTTGGCCAACAGATATTGCTTCGCTGCGAATACAGGTGTGGAATCGGTTGAAATTTTCCGAAGACTTCATGATTTCAATTACTTCCTTTGCTGGTTATGTTTTATTACTGTTCGTTTCAATCTACTGCATAAATTTCAAGTACTGAAATGTTCTTTTAATTTACCAGTTCTCCAATTTCATATCACATTTCTTGCATTACAACTCATGCCACCGCGTCCGTTATTAGGTGTATGTCACACCTTAAAGCAGCAGCTTTCAGTGAGGTATGGATCTGCAATTCAATGGGTTGGTTGACTATCAAGTGAAACTGGTAGAAATATTTCATTTTTGGATAAAACAGTAAGAATGCTTTCAGTACGTTATCTTTGTCTCTCCATCTTTCATTCCTTTCGAGTGAAACTATTAATTAAATTGAATTCAGCACGTGTCTGGATACTGCTGATTATTTCGTTCGTTGATATCTAAAACTCCATTCCATTAATAGCAATCAAAATACAACTGCTATTTAAGAAAATATATTTTAGGGTAGTAGTTATTTTGGCAGAATTACTATATGAACGAGCGAACAAAGTAAATTGTGAAGAATGGCACATTGATGTAAAACTGTAAATTTGCAAGTCTGACGATTAGTAGAGTCAAAAAACACCGGGTGTGTAGTTGTAGATAATTGGGATTGTGGTTTGGCTCACATACTGACTTCCCACGCGGATGGCACGGATTCGAATCCCGGAGAGGGCGGGGTTTTCAATGGAATCCATATTCTTACCTGGGGTGCTGCGTGCAGACCAATTTAATGGAGTATGCTCTCCGTCGATCCATTTTCTACCAAATGACCAACCTATTCCTAACGAGTTCACTTTTAATGACGCATATTTTATTAGCTGTGGATTGTCTCCCCTAAATCCACTTCAAAAATAATTAACTGGGTTTATTAGACCAGACCAAGCAGAATTGAAATAATTATATCATAATCAAGCTCACCTTCATTCTTCAGCATTGACATATCACAAAGATCATAACAAAACAGGTTTTTACAATTATCAGGGTAGTTAACTTAAATTTCTCTAAGAAAAAATCTAGTTCATAACCAAAAACTCTGGTTAAATACATAACGGACACGTTTATTAGGGAGAGAATCTCTTTTAAGATCATCAGATCACACGTGTGATGGCTGACTTTTCCTTTTAAATTTGAATTTTACCTCCGTCAGCGGTCTGTCGATGGGTGTTGTCCAAACTCATTACTCTGAATTTCTGTCAATATTTCCAAAATATGTAATACATGACGTATTGCATTTTACTTTTTCTATGTAGGTACCACACACGTTATCCTTTATCAGTAGCTCTTCGAATTCATTTTACTTCGTTCACCATTCACACTGGATATAGTTTCTAAAATGTATACAATTAATGCAAGTTTTGCTTTTATTTTTTATTACTTGTAGTTCTTATACTCTTTGCAGGATGTAATTGTTAACCACCTGCAATATTAATCTTCATCATTTTCATGTATTACCATATTCTCAAGTGATTCCAATCTTTTTATTTCTTACTAGAAAATGTGCATTTCAATAACCTGGCGGCGCTGTATCTCAAAAACAAATTAATTTGCTTAAATTAATGAAAAGGAGGAGCTTTACTAAATCTCAGCTATTTGGTAATAATTATTTTCATTGGGATCACAACCGGAATTTAGTACTAAGACATAAATATTATTTCAAATACCTCACCACTACTTTTTCAAACTTGTATGAAATATTCTGGAAAACTGGTATATAACAATCTTTTAGACCCATCAAAAAATGGTTACAATAGGCAAAATTGAGTTGTTCATCTGATTTAAGTAATTCTTCAATGAAAAGTGAAAAAATTTGGTCATGATAAGGGCATGATTTTTCCAAAGATAATTTGAAAAAAGATGGCCGCTAATGGAAGTCTTTTAAGCATTGTATTACGAATAGGAGAAGACATTTAAATTGCGGCTATGCAAACGTAAGTTAGCATTAAAAAAAGAACAGAATGGTAGTCCAATATGGTAGCACAATGCGCAGTGAATGAGTAAGTGCTAGAAGATGTTGTAGGGGAAACGACTAGTATAACAGGGTGAATTAAAAATTAGGAAATATATCAAGCATTATTATATCACATTATGGTGGATCACTATCCTATAATTTGAGGCAATAAATTTATGTACGGTTAAGAGTTATCTTTTAATTTAATTTTAATTTTGAAAATGTGCTTTATAAAAACTACATTCCATTAACACTCACAGCATTTGAAACCAAAATAGTATCTTCTTAAATTTTATGATTTGATTATTTTTTTACTGTATTTATATAATTAGATCTGATGGAGAAAAACTTCTTTCATTACAGAAACTTGGCTATGGCACCATTACAGAAAAAATATCCATGATTAATGGAAAATGGAATAGAATAAAGACAAGCAACGATGAATTTTAGATGAGATCATTGAATTAAACAACAATAAACATAGGTGGGAAAGTAATAAGGTGAAAGGAGCGTGGTGGAAGACGTAGTTCGAGGAATTGGAAAGTTTACAAAGGAAGGGTTTATCGATTGGTGCCCCATATATGAAGGTGAAAGCACTATCAGTAAGCAAGGAGGAAAGTTCTGAGAAAACAATCAAAGGCATCCCAGGAAAATTATCAATTAAGTCTGTGAATATTCAAGAGAGATGAGAGAGGATTATATGATAAAGATATTAGGCGGGCACGTTTAGATACGGAAAGAAAATATGAGGTAAATGAGGATGAAATTGGTGAAGGCACAAAAGATTGCGAGTTAGTTACGGAACGAAAATAAAATAAGGCCTTTGGAATACATTACTTCCTCGCAGGACTATTTAAAGGTTTTAAAAGATAAATAGAATTTTTTTTATCAGTTAATTCGCCGTATGATTTTAATCATGTGAATTCCTAGAACGGTAATAAGTTGGCCGGGGGAGCTCATCGGTTCATCGTTAGTCCTCATCCAAGAAAAAGGTAAGACAGCCTCATTTGAGGAAAATTGAACAAAAAGAATGGTTTTACACGCGGCAAAAGTGTTACTTAGGATCATCAATGAAAGGAATGTGGGGAGATCAAATGATAAATTAGGGAATGACTAGTTTGGTTTCAGGAGGGAAAGAGACACGTATTGTACCATAGTGGTAATGAAGATACAATATAATGGACCATTGAGTAAAACCAAATTGTGATTCGGTTATTAGAACATTGGGTTTTATAAATTTGATTGAGTGAATCGAGCAGGGAAATAAGCCAGGGTTCCCCACTATCACATGTTCATTTTAACATAAGTTATATGTGAAGTTGATGTCAAACGAGAAATGGGAAGGGTTGTAGACCAATTATTTTAGGTGAAGAGTCAATTAAATTAGTCAGAAATGTGGATAATCACGATTTACTTAACCAGTTGGCTGAATAGCCACATTGGAAAATCATTGTCGTAGGTTATGGATTAGTGTTAAAAAAACAGAAATATGGATGTTTTTGGAGGATCAGGTCCAGGCTAAATATTAAAATTGGACAGAAAATTCTAGATGGCGAAACCCATGCTGGGAGTGTTCCTAGTCAAAATGGGGGAATATCAGGGGAAGAATTTGTTAGTCAAAGACGCTTGCACTAAGAGGGGGAGCTGATGACAGGGACGTTGATTAAGGATTGTAAAAAATAATAAGGGAAAACGATTGGTATAGAGCGTGGTGTAATACGGCATCAAAATTTGGTGGTCTTTGAAGGAATAGTCATTGGCGTAAATTGGATATTTTAAACTGCTGGTGTGGTTAAAAGTAAAACGGACGGTAAGTGAAATAAATGTGAAAGAGGCATGATGGGAAAAGTAAATGATTCATTGGAGAAATCCAAAGGAGGTCGGAAAGATGTTTGGGGAGAACATTGACTTGCGATGAAATAATGAATACATAGGACAGAGGATAGGAAAGGGTGATTGAGGTAAGACTGACTTGGCATATCAGACGGATGGAAGGAACGTAGAATAAATTCATAATTGAAAGAGAGTTTTTTATAGTCTAAAATGTCATTTTATGCCTTGCTAGTCGTGGCTAAGACATTCAAGGCTATGAAAACTGTGTGCATTCAAAATTTACATCAAACGATATATGACCAAATAGCAATATTTATACAGTTTTCAATATTAATTCTGCAAATTCTTTACCCTAACTTTTCCACCGTTATTACTAACAATAGCACTTCAAGTTGCTGAAATTTTCAATTTTGTACGTCTCCTCCGGAGGAATTACAAAATTCCAAGGGCGTGAATAGTTTTCGATAAACAACTTTTTTGTTTCGTAACGAGCTGAAATATTTCTTTTTCTGACACATCTCTAACGGTTGCACGATACTTTAACTTGATTAATCAACCATTTATATCAACGCGACTTTTCATACACCTTGAAGAATAAGCATGCGAATGAGTGTCTCAGAAAGAAATTATAAATAGCCTGAACTAAATTTTATCGGTTGCTCAAAGAAAGTCGTAGCAGTTTTATCCTCGCGTCTTAACATAACTCATAAAATGTGTCAGTTGAATATAATCGTCATTTACATCACATAATGTGTCACAGAGTATGTTTAAGAATGAATAGAAGCATCTCAAAACTCTTATAATCTTGGAATAAGAACCATAAAAATCTATTTTTATACTTTTCTCAGGGGGCATATTATACTTTCTTTCCTCCGAATTGCTTAATGTTATTCATTTATTGCTTTTTAGTCTCCATTTTAGTGGATAGATACGTATCTGTGGTGGCCCTCGAAAATTTAATTTTAAAGCTAAAAGTTTTACCTTAAAAGAGAATAATATTAAAACTGAACATTTCATCAACGCAAATGACGGTGGCCAAAATTACTAGTGACAAATGTAACCATTTCAATAAAGTAGGTTTCCTCCGGAATTAACCGTATCCTATGATCATCATATTTATTTCTAAATAAATTTTAACTTGCATTTAGATACACTCACCTGGAGCGTATTTATTTTATTACTTGTAATATTTAATAGTTATGAAAATCAGAAATAAACCGTAATGTATGTATCGTAAAACCAGAAAAAGTTTATGAGTTTTTGAAATCGAATGTTGGTAACCTGCGAGCGATGTAGAAATATTAGCAACATGTTTAGTTGTACTTCAGCATCGTTGAATGTTGCTTCCTGACGTCCCTTATTGGTCATCTCTCTTCCCAGTGATATTGCTCTTTATTTATTTGTCGAATCAAGAATTGTTCCGGAATCGATAAATTCCCATTAGTCTCCCGCATGTAGTGACATGAACACTTCGCGTTATGGCCGTGGCCACCGCACGTCCACATTACGGCCGTCACCGAGCATGGACGCACAAGCTTATACTTGCGTGAGCACATATATTGCAATATACATGGTTGCACTCTGCTCCAACCCATGCACGACAAACTCCGAAGAGGAACCTTTCGGTTATAACATCCATTAATGTCGGCGTGGTCATGTTTTGAAGCAATGAGTAGCCTGCACGGACGTGTTTCTTGGCATATTGAAATAGAGCGAGTTGATGGTCAATGTTGGAAATTAATTCATCAACAAATTTAATTGTAATAGTATATTACTGTTTGGCATACTTACTTTCCAATGGAATGACAACCATGCTCTAAATTTGTTAGTTGATGGGGATCTTTTTTGTAAGTTACGAAATTTACTTGCAGTTACTTGGTTATTTAATATGCTTGCATATGCAATGACAACTGTATTTTAAAATCACTGTGCCATGTAGGTTTGAGATCCGCAATCATTATTAGTTTTCATGCAACTTAATATTCTGAAGAAATGTGCAGTATGTGTTAAAAACTGACGTGATTTATTGCGGGAAAAAGTCGAGCTCATTGCTAAAAATGCCAAGAAAACAATGTTTCAAGGTTTTTTTCATGCGTTGATAATAAAAGTTTGGTGACCATAATTACTGAGATTGTTTTCATTCTATTCTTTAAAAGGTAACATGGCAATTGATTTTTTGATTAATTTTTTCAGAGAGTATTTAGTGCTCCATTTGAAGAAATTTTCTCCCCGTATATTGCATTGCATACAACCAAGTTAACAAAAAATGCAAATGTTAGCAAAAAATTGCTAATTTTTCTACTTCAGGTCATCATCTTCATAAGTATTTCAAGCCAAAAGTTGATTTTCAGCTGCACTCAAAATTGTCCTCCACCGACTAGACTTCACTTCTTAATATGCAAGGTCGACTGATTCGATTAAAAAATTGTATGCCACAGTTGATACATTCAATAAAAAGGCTTCAAAGTAGCACCCTTGTTCGTCCACGCACCACTGCCAGTGGGATTTCCACGTCTCGTATGCTTTCTGGAAGGCGGCGCCCAGAATGCTGCTATGCTCCCTCATCACGGCCTGTTGCAACGCTTTCACCGAGCCGTGGTTACGTCCTTCCGGCACGGATTTGAGGCGGGAGAAGACAAAAAAGGCTGGTGGGGTGTTATCTAAAAATTTGCATCCTCACTCACTTGGTCACCGAAGCTCTCGGTAGATGCGCGTGCAAGTTTCCTTTTGCTCGTCCGAGAGAACTCGCGCCACCAACTTCGCACACACCTTTCTCATGCCGGTTTTTTCGGTCACAAGTCGTTTCACATCAGTCTTAGGGATATTCTAGGAATTAAGTCCAGCAAAAACCATGAAAACACTTAATTTGCGACCTCTGTACAATAAATCCATTACCCTTGTAAGATTTTCGTCACTTTTTGAAGGCGAAGGGCATCCTGAACTTTCGGCGTTTTCAATATCTTCTCTACCCTTTCGATACAAATTGTGCCCCTCAAAAGCGCCCGATCATGGCGTTATCACCAAAAGCTGCCTTGAGCATACCATGAGTCCTTTTCTCTGTTTTGCCTAGTGTTACGCAAAATCCGATGGCGTAACGCTGTTCTGATAACCGTTTCATGACGGAGCGTGACGCGGTCCCGTTATAGAGGTTTCGCAAATGAACGATCTGCACTCTGCAGAGGCTGGGAGCAAACTGCCACCCGTCTGTCCGTCTCTTCGGGAAAGAATAGGTCATATGAAATTTAGGGCAGACCTTGTAGCTCCCTGCACTGACGTCTCCCATCATCTACTACTTGATTTTCATATGTTGCTATCCTTTTCTTCACCCCATCTCCCTAATTAAATCACTTCGTTAATGTATCGTGCCTTAGGATGCTTGCGTGTGAATAAATAACCATTTGTATTTTGAATGATATATTTAATACGAAGTTAGTGGTTATACTTATTGCTTAACGCAATAATTATTATTCAATAATAATATTAATATTTTGAATCCATTATTGCATAGATTTTCCTTGTAGTTTCATCCACTGTGGTTTCACAAATTAGTTATTTTCAAAGATAATACTCGTAGTTTAATGTTTATCTAAAATCTGTATTAAAAAATCCAAACCTTGCATTTTAAATTTAAAAACTCCTAGAAAATTCAGATTACATTTTTCCTTCAGCTAATCCCAAGATTATGAGACGCAATAAGAAATAAATTTGTTTAAAATCTTTAATTTCAGCAATTAAAAACGTTAATAATTAGTTAAAATGTGGTTTTATCGATGCGGTTACAATTTTCAATGCGTTATACATTAACCTGTTTAAGTACTGTGTATGTGAGAGAACTGTAGTCAGCATACTACATTTTCGTGATCATATCTTCGTGGTAGGTGCCAATACGTTTACAAAATCTTTTTGTTTGAAAACGGCTATATAATAATTCTTAAATAAATACGTAGGCTACAATTACAGAGAAGTTAACTTATTAATGCCATATAATGATCATAGTTACCATGCAAATAAAAGAATGTTTTATTGTTTGAATAAAAACCTTCCAGACTGCTTTATCTATGTCAATTAGTTATGTTTAGGTATCCTCATGCATAAACGGAGTAAAACGTGCTGTTGCTATGTGCTATGATAGGCACTTTGTGTTTCTATATCATAAGAGCACATGGCAACTGATGAAGACAATGAAGATGTAAAAAATATCAATCAAAAGAACTATAAGTAAATCATACCTGCCTGAAATTCGGACGCTGAATTCCACGCTGCTAAAACGAGTTCGACTGAGCTGAATGCCAATTTTCTGTTCCTAATCTGAAAAATAATTACAAATCCTAGTTTATTTATGTTTTCTTTTATGAATGGCCATCTATTTGGAGGTGTTCGTATCGGACATGGTTGGTAAAATAATTTCTCTCACCTATAGTTTTTCTATATGAACTCTGTTGAATGTAATTGTACACTTCTGCAACTGAATCACTAAATTTTCAATTAAAAAAAGGATACATATATATATATATATATATATATATATATATATATATACATATATTTAACATTTGTTAAAAACTATAATGCAATTATGTGTACTGCAACGTGTTGATTACGCGTCCCTAACGTGTTAACCGAAACTACTTTCGAGAAAGAAAATACACTGAGTTACAACCATTAGTTACCTTCCTGGAAATCATTAAAATTCTTGCTTGCGTCATTTTTATTGTTCAAGGGTTTGAAAACTCAAAATTATATAAAAGATTTCTTCATATCAAGTTTCAACAGTTTAGTCTCAAATCTACGTGTAATTAATGACCAATTTGTCTGAATAAACCCAAGGAATACACGCCTGATAGCTGAAGCGTCCGTACCGTTCTGCAAAGTAATGAAAGGGTGCACCGTCCGAATTCCCATTCTAGACTCACGTACTTTGTCGCGAGGTGCGTGCGAAAATTCGTTCTCTCACTCTAACAGATTGAACTGCTTGCACGGCAAAAAGGGTCCAACCGCACACATGCGCACATGCACGGATAAAAATTCGGAAGCAGACACATTAAACGCGGAGGGGACATTTTTATGTCTTTGCTCGTGTCATTGTATTTTATTTTCTGATGTGCGCAGGTAGCAAATAATTTTTTTTTCTCTTAATCTTTGTCCCATCGAGAAAGAAAAATCAATGTACAGCTCACTCTCCAAAACAAAAAATATAATTCAATTTATATATGAATGTGAATGTATATAAATACACACACACACACAAACATATATATATATATATATATATATATATATATATATATATATATATATATATATGTGTATATATATATACATATATATATATATATGTATTTATATACATATATATAAATTGTACACAATCTGACGCTTGCAGTAGGTTTCCTCTGTGTCCCCTGTTCAGTCTCTCTCCGCCTTCGTGTACCCTGGTTGCCTGACCCCCTTTCCACCCGGCGAGGACACTCGATAAAAACTGTTCTCCCACTGATTTAACGGCGCGTCATTTTGTCTCCTAATCTGCAGCATTTTTTGGGAATCGCCACCGGAATGGACCTCCCCGGAGCGCACACGGACCATTCGCACCCACTCTAGCCCGCAGCTCACAATCCATCCCTGGCTGCTCCCCCACCACGCGCCCACCTGCATTATCACCGCTATCCTATTCCCCCTCCCTCCCTCCTCCCCCTCCCCCCGTTGCTCGCTTGTTTCACTCAGCCCAACCCTCCTCCTCCCCTGATCCTCCCCCGCAAAACCTCCGTGCGTCGGTCTCTCCCTCGTCCCCACCCCCGTAAAACCACATCCTGCCATTCCTCGTGGAAAAAAACGGCTGGAGGAGGCGTGTGGCATTCCTCTTTTTTTCCCGAGCCTATCTCTACACCAGTCCTGGATAAATCTTTTTTATTTATATGCATGTGTGTGTTCCCACTCCTCTTCGTTTATTTCAACTTTTTTATTTATTTAAGTTTAACTCCCTCCCTCTTGACGTCCTATACACTCCGTCCCGTCCAACGCCTCCGTATGAAATTCATTTTGTGTGTGTGTATTATGGTTGTATTTTTTATGTTTTAATGCATATTTTTTTAAGTTTCGTCCAGTTCGTTGGTTCAGTCGTTCAACGCCGATTCATATATGATAAATATTTGCTTCCACTCTTCCCCCTTTTCATCTATTTCGCCTTCCTTTTCTTCTTTCCATTCCTGTTTTCATTCTCTCTGGGCAAATTTACCTCAGAGCAGTTCAATGCTCGCACAGGAAATAATTGGTGCGTGTGAGCCTGCATTATATGAGCTTCGTTATGGTAACGTAATTTTTCAATTTAATTATTGGTAAGATTACGTATAGATCTCGAAATGCTTATAAGCGGCTGGATTTATTTTTTTTCATGGACAACACATCAGAAGGCCTTTTGAAGAAGCAATGTGATTATAGCATATTTACCATTTAATAATGGGCATTTTTGGTCGTAAAGTACATTATTTTATGTGGAGGACAGGTAATTAATGTTTTCATTTCAACACAAAAAATATTTTCTTGGATACATATGTTTATTATGAGTCTTAGTTAAAAATTTAAATCGAAAATTTTGTATAAAAAGAGTACATTGTGATGATAAAGATCGAGCAATATTTTTTTACCGGTTTTTTCTTTACCTTATTGCTGTTTTTTAATAAATGTTATTCGACGCCATATATCTTTCCCATGATTATGATTATTTACGTTAATATTTGCCTTTTGTCTCTTGGATCGCCGAAATATCTCTTTTAAGTAGCTAATTCTAAGATTAAGGTTCTCTTCTACCGTATTTAATAAAAGAGGATTTTGAAAAGTCTGTTCAGAAATCAAGGCAACTTAATTTTTTGGACTAAATTATTTTTTTTATTTTTAGGCATAGCCTCCACTTAAGCTCATATATTTCGTCCAAAGCTGTTCCAGTTTGTTTATACATTCCAAATAACACGTTTGTTCCAACGCTGCAAAATAGGCATTTTCTTTTACCGCCATTTCAACGGTGGAATGAAATCTCTGTCCCGGCAGCCATTTCTTCATAATGGAGGATAGGGTGAGAGAGGGAGGTAAATTCCGAGGTTAGGGGATTTGGGGAATGAGTTGTAATCATAGTGCATTGTAAGTCAGCTGGTCCGTTCTCCCGATGAAACGCCACAACCTTACCACCTGAAGGAACTGTGTTCGCCTTATTTGGTGCGGACTCCCGTTGGCTACTCAACGTGCGTTGATTTCAGACGTATTTTATTGTATTCATTCTTTGAACAAGGTGAAGAAACGATGCTGACATTTCGCTGAAAGAACTGCAAACCGGTCTTGAAACATGCTTGTCATTTTTCGCCAAATTTGAGCAATCGTGACACCCATCTGGCGGATAGCTTTTTCACGTTAAATTTTATCGCAAAATATTTATATAAAGTGTTCATTGACTCGAGATACTTAAACAAATATTAATAACAGTCGTGCATCAGTGTTCTTCAATTTTTCATTGTCATATTGCGGATTTTATTAGCCATTCCTGGAGTAGTAAGCTCACAACAGGGCATCCAAAAGTTTTAGTGTCATTTGTGCTCCTAAACTGTTATATTTGCAACCACTAAAAAGCCGTTCTAATCAAATGCGCAAATTCATCACGGTGTTTATCAAAATTTATTTTAATCTTCTGAAATAATTTTCAACCACTACATATAATCCAATTTCATCCATACGTCGAAAATTACTTTAGCACAAAAATTCGAGCTGAAATATGGTATATGACAATTGGTAAAATGCTGCTAGCTGAATATAACTA
The DNA here is from genome assembly GCF_022747635.1 of Hetaerina americana. Lineage (NCBI taxonomy): Eukaryota > Metazoa > Arthropoda > Insecta > Odonata > Calopterygidae > Hetaerina > Hetaerina americana. The sequence continues at coordinate 14,651,041 of NW_027287427.1, forward strand.
TGGTACACTTCAGTGAAAACATCTCTCTGCCTCTGCACGGAATTTTTGCCTCACATTTTGTATTGTTAATAAATATTCAAAGGCGAGAGCCAAAATATATATAAATGTAAAGCGGAACTTTATTATTTAGTTGAATTGTAACATGTGATTCAAAACTTATTCAAAATATACTGCTAACTAAAAAGAAAAGATATTATTTGCTGGAATCTGTTTTAACCATGTAATAAGGGAAATTCTTGTTTTTGTCGATTTTTCTTTTTGAAATTAAAAAAAAACTGAGATTATATTCGTAGAGCGCCTTCCATGGCATTAATAAACATGTTGTTTGAAAACTCATATTTAGCCAGGCTACTGTGCTCAAATGAATCTACAAAGGCACATGATTCATGAATACTCTTTAAGCGTAGATTAATGAGCATTTAGTTGCGTAAACTATAACTTTTTTTGGTAATCCTATTAACTATGGTCAAAAAATTAAATGTAAATATAAACTAATTCAAAATAAAAAAATGATGGGCAGATTTACTCCCGTATCTGAAATAGTTAATAGAGGCAAGTTTGATTAATTATGACCATATAATTAGGATTGGACTATTTATAAGATTCAGCAGATAAAAAACTTATATTATATTTTAATGATGGTAAAATCATTAAATAATTTTGCAATATATTATCATTCTCATAAATATTTTTTTCCAGGAACTGATTTACAGGTCTTGGTTTCTGTTGCTATTTATCCTAGGAATTTCATTTATGTCAAATTTTAAATCTAAGTGTACACCGCACTAACATTAAACACGTTTTCTCTACAGTTGAATCTATTTTATTGAACCACGCAGGTTTTGCCTTAAAAAGAAACAGATCATCGTTTTAAAAGTAGAATAGCCTGTTTTAAGGGTAATTCTTAAAGAGATTCGTTTGTTGTAACTATAATTCTTGAAACCTTTTATTTAATAAATAAAAATACTTTTGGGTTGTCCACACACTGGCATTCAAATTCATCTATTGAGGTTTTAGCCGTGTTAACTTTTCATTTTTCGGTCCCACCTTTGACGGTATAACTTAATAAATTTTTGTTGAAAGCATCTATAACATTATTCTAAAAAGATAATACCTATGCGATGCCTTCCTCCTGGCTATCCCCTACGGTCTTTATTTGTTTAAAAGCTGATGAATGTTTTGCAGTCATAATGTAGGCTTTCCAAATTATTTTAAATTGAAATCAAGGTGCGTATCATTTAATCTTGATTTTTATTATGCATTGTTTAACCTAAAGATCCTTTGAGTAACAGTTAACATTTTCTCAATATTGTCTCAACAGTTAAGTCTCAATATTGGATATTAATAGGATGAAGTCATGTACAAAGTAAAGAATTGATTCGGCTTGTAATTAAATTAACTTTAGGTTCGAAAGAAATTTCCCGAATGGAATAACTGAGAACCACCTTTATCGGAGTACTTCATTCTGCGCATCAGTATCTACGGAAATGGTATCGTTGTGAGGCTGGCACACTTGACATTATACATAGTATTTTAAGAAACCTTTTTTTTATTTTATGAAAAACCATGCCTGCCTTCTTTGAAATGTTAAAACAAAATACTTGTGCAAGTTACTTGCCTATTTAAAAAAAACAGACACTCCATTAGGAGTCTTATATGATATTAACTTTTGACATGAGTCAGTTGGTTAATTAATGGATGGGTAAGTAAAATATTCATATAGGGGTTGAAAATCGTAATCCTCGAGATAAAAATAAAATAACTACCCATGGTTATCCCGATATTGATTTTCTTGTTTACGCAGGTTTTTACGTAGAGCGTGAAATTCAGTTGGATAAATATAGGAAAACGTTTAATATTTTGATTTATTAAAATTTAATGAAAATATCCTGTACATATGATAATCCATGCAATTATTGGTTTTAGTTTAAGAATCTCTCACATGCCACTTCGTCTTTATGCGTATCAATTGCTAATAATTTTTTTATTAAATTTATGAATTATTGCATCAATGCAATTACAAAAATAAGTTTTTTTTAAATGTAAAATCCAAAAAGTTCGCTCTAAGGATGTGAATGTGCGTTTTGTTATGGCGCTAGTTTACCTAAAAATATTGGTATTAAAATGCTTAATTTTTATTAATTTTTGCGAATAAAATAAGGTATTTTTGATGATTCGATGGCAATGCATATGCACTTACATATATGTCCAAGTTTTTGATGCCTTAACACTATTTTCTGATTATTTCAACTTATTTGCGAAGAGTTAATGCTTATACTTTGTTTGATCATGCCCAAAGGCCTCCATTTACTCTTAAAATCAGTAGGGAACTCATATAATACAATGTATGATGCATAAAATAAAAAATGAAAACAAAGCCATACTAATTTACTCAGTAGTAATAATAAGTAGGGAGGCTCATTTACATGCATTTGGGTTACATAAATTAAAATAAATAAAGATTACAAAGCCATACGAAATTTCGCCTATATTTAAAACACAGTTTTTTAATGCTATGTTATATCTCGATGGATTCAAAACATCGCACGTAAATTTTGAGCAGTTGCATAGAAATTGAATAGCCATTAAAGCAATGTAGGATGCTTACAATACTCCGATTCTACCAATTTTCAGGCTAAGTTAATCTATTTTGGCTAAACAAAGCTGCAAAGGGTAAACTATTTTTCCTAAATGTATTTTTCTCTTTCTTATTCTAACTCGTATTTCCCTCCCGCTCTCGCTCCCGCGTAACCAATCCTATTCGCCCATGTTTATCTCCTCCCAACCAAATGGACTAATTCCGCCTCGTTCCGCAAACCACGGAAATCGCTTAAAATGTTTTTCGGAAAGCCAAATGGCCACGGAATACGTTTGCTCTTGCTTGGTTAGATGATCTTCCTATTTTTGAAAATTGATTACACGTTTGACAAAGGTAAACCGTTGCTCTCTGTATTTCCAATTCGTTTGTGTACGAACTCGGTACTATTATTAGATTACTTTTCTAGACAAATGTTTGCTGGGAATAATATTTCCAGGCCTTTGTAATTTCTGCAAAATTCAATTATCGACTGTGTGCAATTCAACTTCCCAAATCCACCTTGCTTGCTTTACAAATATTATTTTCCTGGTCCCTCTTTCCTGAGACGCATAACTCTCGTTTCCGAATTGGATTACCTTCCGTGATCAGTTGTCGATACCATCTAGTCACATTATTGTTTGCAAATGTTTCGCTCTTCATATAACAGATTGGTAAATAGAATTGAAATTAGTTTCTTAGTCATACAGTTTTCCCAAAATCAAGGAGAAGTTCATAAAATAAGCATTAAATAAACTAATCAAATATAGCTTGGTGAATTTTTCGCGTTGATTTTCTTGTTACATGACCTATTTAGGAATTGATTAAATCGTTCATAAGTAAATTGGTGGACATTCACTTGTGTTGGTGTACAATGGAAACAATTCCTATTTTAATGATATTTTTAAGAAATTATTTACATTTTATATCTCCGTGGAAATGTAAATCATTTCTTAGAGATACCATTATCATTGATTTAGTTTTTATATTAGTATATTTTATTTGATTATAAAAAACCATAAACAAAGTATTCAACCCGAATGTCGGTTTAGTAGTAATGGCAGAGTTCACTAAGCCCTATACGGTGTGTGAAATTCACACATCAGGATAGGGGGGCCAATTCCTTTCCCTGTGCCGGTTATGGTTTTCCAGGAAGATCTGGTACCCAAAAAATCACTTTAGATTGGATGTTGGATTCCTATGGATTGGGCTCATCCATAGGAAAGACAATTGAAACATACATAACCACAGTGGACTCTTACATACCTCTACTCTGAAATGAGGTGTCATAAGTCTATCATTGCTAGCGATCATAATTACTTTTTAATGACTGAAAATATTAATTGATATTAATTTAAAGGAAGACTTTATAGAGATATCATTGAACATCAAACGTTTTTTCTAAAATAATTAAGATCCTTCTTTCGCTAATCTATATTATTAATCAAGTATCAGATCTAGTCAGATTGAAATCATACTTCTCGTGTCAATGTTTTAAGATTAAATTGTATTATTAAAGTATATGAAAATTTTAGCTCAAAAAAAACGCAAAATGTATACAAAATTGAAAAATATTCAAAATTTTAAAATGATTTCTAAATAGGAGACAAATTCTTGGTTTCCCTAAGAGGTAACTAAAAACCCTTCACTACTCCATAAATATATGATGTCAACAATGTAAAATGTATCTATTTATTTATTTTTTATCAAGAAATGTACTAGTATTATGGATTCAATTTATGTAGCGTGAGAAGTATTTTTATACGAGGGTCATCCGGAAAGTAGTACCCGTTCGTGCCGCATGAAGTGCTGACGACGCGAGTAGCCGCTGGACGAGGTCAGATAGCTTCAGTGGCTTGTCTGCCTTCTCTGAGCCAAGTTGCGTGACGCTAGCATTGCCTGTGTTGTTTCTGTGATTGTTTACAATGTTTAAAAAAATTGAGAACGCCGCCAGTTGTGAAGTGAGGGCAGTGATTAAATTCCTCAATGCAAGAAACGTTCGCCCATGTGATATTCATCGCCAATTAAAGGAGGTGTATGGAGACAATGTAATGGACGAGTCGTCTGTTCGGCGGTGGTGTCGCAACTTCAACATGGGGAGGGGGAACACACACGACGATGAGCGTTCGGGGAGACCGTCTGTCATTACAGACCAACTGGTGAGCTCAGTTGACGAATTCGTGAGGAACGATCGGCGCGTCACAATTGATGACATCTGTGAGCATTTTCCCAATGTTTCTCGAACAATTGTTCATGAAATTGTTAAACACCATCTGCATTATGCAAAAATTTGTGCAAGATGGGTCCCTCGCGTATCTCAATGAGCTGGCGGCGAAGGACTATGCAGCAGGAATACAGAAACTTGTCACACGTTATGACAAATGCCTTAATTTGCTTGGAGATTATGTTGAGAAGTAGTTTAAAGTATCCTCTTTCAAATAAAATTTTTTATGTTTGTTAATATTTACTTTTGTGTCTTTATTTCACGAACGGGTACTACTTTCCGGATGACCCTCGTATTTGTCACTCGTCCCTCGAGTTCTTTATGCGTTCAGCCTTAAAAGAAACGGATATAGACAACTGTAAACTTTTAGTTGCCCATGATTCCTTTGGTGTCCAAAGGAACATTTAAAATACGGGAATGGGAGAAAGGTGTGGCAAGTAAAGTAGTACAGATTCGTTAGTATTTTTTATAAAGGTTGTACTGCTAGGAGCATACGAAAATCGGGCTTTTGGGTAAGGGGGGTGAGTATGAATCAGAGAATTTTTTGATGCGAGTAAGTTGTAGCCCGGGTAGAAAGCAGATGAATACTGACAAACATTTTTTATGAATTGAGGAAATAGGAGGTATTAAATAATAGAATTATTTAAGGGCCGTAATAGCAGAGAGAATATTGGGCAAGCAGGGTAGGAAAAAAAGAAATTTGGCTTTCCAAACAGCATTACAAAAGGGTAAATATGTGAAGAACTGAGAAAATAAATGACTTTGAGTAAACAAGGATTTGCACACAATACGTAATACAGTAGATATAAGGGACCATCCAAATCTTACCACTCATACGGATATACTCTTCTGAGAATATATTTTGTGAATTAAACTATTACATAGAATTTACCAGCCTTATAGCTGAGTCAAAATTATTATATCCCACATACATTATTACATTTCGTTCATAGATTACTTCCTGATTAGCTATCTACAGTGATCATTGGTAATCGTCATTGCTAAGAATGGCGAATACACATCGCTGCAAGTTTTAGCTTGATGGTTTTGGGTCAAATGAATTTAATTATATTGGATTTGTCATTTCCTGGTTAGAATATAAAATTTCAAATAAATCAGACTGCTTCATTTGTGAGAGAGCATTGCAAACTACAACTCTTCTAAGCAGTCATTTTTTCAGCAGGTTACTTTCAGGGATGGTAACTGAGGTTCTCCCCTACATATGGATTATGTAGGCTCCGCTGATATGGCTCAAATTATGTCTTTATCGACGAGGATGTTACTTCAAGGAGATACATTTTCAAAGTCGACAAATTTGAATATCAATTTTCCATTCCTTATCTTTTGTGTTCTTGAATTTCTCTAACTTGGCGTACCTTTTATTTATCGAAATTTGGTTTTGATTAAAATAGTCCATTTCAAATTAATACTCCAAATTCATAAGTGAATTTTGGTTTAATGCTCAAATAAAGAAAATAATTAGGGTAAAATTTACCACAAAATATTAACTATATATTCCTATAATAACAAACAATATACGGAAAATTTACAACAAATAAGAGTAATTTAAAGTACACTACAAAAAAAAGACCATGAACTGAATTGTTACTGAAATCTTCACTTCTCTTGACCAAACCAGTGCCCATGGAATAAAAATTTGATGTAAAGAGCTGAGAAAAGTAACAAATTATACCCAACGTGATCGATCCATGACGTTCTCATAGAAAACTGTCGGTCTATTAATCCTAACAAAGATTTTATATATGTTAGAGAAGATTTGGCATGGATGGAAGACTGCCAATTCATTCTGTTTAAAACTTCTGGTGTGCTGGCGAAGAACAGGATGCAAGGAGGTGAAAATATTGCTGAGAAAAATTCAGTTACTTGAAGTACGTATAAATAGTTTGATATTCAAGAATAAGTAATCGGAGAATAGAATAGTATCTATTGCTCTCTTTTTGATCATCCTGACCATTGCATAATTACGAAGGGCAACATGAAGTCTCGACAGGAAACAAAGCCCTTGAAAGAACGAAAAGATCCAAGTTTTAAATGTTCTCTATTCTCATAAATCATTGAAATGATTGGATCAATCCCTTCTGTTATTCGCGAACGGCCAAATTCCACGAAATGTCACCTCCGCCGCCGACAGTGGTTTAAGAGTTGCTCTTTTGGGTGAGGATCGGTTTAGCGAGATTGGATGAGTTCCGCGACAATGGATGAAAGAGGCTTATCACGTAATGATAGTCAATCCCTTCTATTGGTTTGGTAAACATTTCGTCATCTACCTGATTTTCTGGCACGGAGTACTAAAAGTCAACCATGCTGATAGTTTCAATGGACAACACGAAAGAGTCAATGAGCACTTGGCTGGTTTAAATTGCATTTAATGAACACAGTAGATATTTACTTGTGTTGACCATATTTCTCTTTTTAACTTCAATTCAAATTTATCGATTTTCGAGAAAATTTTATAAATTCTTATCTGATGAATCCAATTATATATTTTGCTTTTTTAATGACCATTCCTCCAAAGAGGAATGACAAGGGACAGGAGGCAAGTGCCCTTGAAGGGTAATCTTTCCTTTGTGCAGGTTATAATATGCTTAGCGAGGGCATTCAAATTTAGGATGACTCTCCTCAGTGAAGGGTATACAGAGAGAGGATTTATTCCGTCATTGCCCGCGTATACCCTGAGACGGACAGGCCAATCTGGAGGAGCAATGTTTCAAACTGGACGAAGGAAAGCTCGCGCACCCCAAGTGAAAGGGAAGATGAGGGTGTGTTGGGAGAGTTGAGTTGGTCGCTCGCTCGGTCGGGGAAGGAAGCCATAATCCGTCCGACGGAGGCCATCCTTCTCTCTCGGAGGTCCGTCCCCTCGGGAAAGCATCGACTAACCGGCCAGTGGTGTCTCCACTCCTTTCATTCCCCTAGGGGACCGAGGGGGCGGTGTGAAACTTTGGAGAAGCGATTAATGGCTGGGGGAAACTTCTCGTCTCCCCAAGAGGAACCTCCTCCTCTTCCCTTCCAGCCTCCCATGGACCACTCTTAAAACTGTCCCCATATCGCTCTTCCTCTTTTGCCTTTCTTTCCATAGCTCTCCTTCCCTCAAACTTTCCTCTCCTTCATGCCAGGAGGTATCATTCGGAACATTTTTTTCCCTCTTCCAAACCCTTCCAGCCCAAAGGTTTTCACTCATGCCACACTCACTAATCAATGAAGTTCTGTCATAAGGCAAGCTGCGCTCTATTCCCTATGCCACGCATGATGTACCATGTTACAATGATGTTTTTATTCCATGAGTTGTCGCATGTGCTAACAGTAATTAATTCATGGTATTCATGTTAAAATATTTCATTTCATATGAGGTAAGAGAGATATCACAACTACGTAATGATCTTTCCTAAATGTACTGGCTTCCCACCCAGAGGGCCCGGGTTCAAATCCCGGCGGTCGCCTCCCCTAAATACTACTGCTACTACTATTTTTCCTAAAGCAAGAGTCAAATTGGCTAACCGTATTGGACATTTTTCAGTTTTCGTTAAAATACACCATTTTTCCTCTGCTGATGTAAATGCAATCTCCCTAAAAGTTTTAGTGCTCTGTTTTTTATAGTCACTAATATTTGACCGAAAAAACATTTTTGAATTGGTGGTGCGAAAATTATTATTGCATGTAGGAAACATAATTACCAGATAATAGACATATATTGCTTTAATGATTATATAGTTCCGTTTCAATTCAGAATTAATTTTCAAGTTGATAATGATACGAATTCATGAAAACAGAAAAGTTTAGGAATTATTTTTTTCAGAATTGGAAAATAATACGTTTCACTGAAAATCTATGAATCCCCAAAGTATACTATTTTCAAGTTATCTATATCTATGTGAAATTTCTTTCAGTGTTTCTATGGAATGAGAATAAAGTAAATATATCTCGGTGAACTAAACTTTCAAGTCTCATGTACTTATCTCCTGTGTTTTTATTATTATTATTAAAAATACACATGTGCTGATAGACATTGTCAGGTGGCACACAAGTCCCAAATAATTGCAAAAGATAATACATAAAACTAGACTTCAAAACACAAATCTCTTTAACAAAACAAGTGAATCCCCATCCCATTTACAACCATTTATCAGCAAGAAAAAAAAAGATAAATTAAAAAAAAAAATTAAGCTATTACATATAACACCATACACCACACATCAATCAAATTATTACATATATGCCTTACATCTATTCTTAGAAGTATACACTCTGTTAGGAAAGGGCTCGAATATTTTTGCAGGTAAAGTGTTCCACTCAACAATTGTTCTATTTAGAAAAGAAAATTTTTTTTTATTTGTTCTCTGTGCCCGGCATTTTATCTTAAATTTGTGATCATTTCTGCCTATAAAATTTGGGTTCCCCGCCTCTTTCCTAAGATCTGCCCAAGCTTTCTCCCCCTTCAAAATTCGGAACATTCCACAAAGTCTGCTTACTTTTCTTCTAGATTCTAGAGGTTCCCAGCCCAGCGTTTCTAGCATGTCAGACACACTCTCCATCCTCCCATGCTTCCCCAGTACATATCGGGCAGCCTTTCTTTGCACCTTTTCCAGTTTTTTAATATGACCTTCTTCATTAGGGTCCCATACAAGAGAAGCGTACTCACACAAAAGTTCATTGACTGCCCAAGCGGGCAAGTATAAACCGTCCCGGTGAGTGAAGTCCCACCTTTACCGGTCATTGTACATAAGAAACGCATGGCATTGAAGAAAGAAACATGGCTGAGGTGGAAGTGCGGTTTGCGAGAAAGTGAAACTTAAAACTAGGAATAAAATATGAATTCTTAATCTAACAAGAAAGGAAAGCCGACAGGGAACGGCTTTTTACAAAAAAGAAAAAAAAAAAAGTACGTCACTAACAGCACTAACTGCCCACCGGCACACTCTGAGCATAGAGCGGTACAAAATGGAAGCGGTGGCGAGGGTCGCCCATTTCCCACAGCGGGAAATTACACTTGGGCTTGAGGAAGCGGGTGACAGCAAGACCGTGAAGCGGATAAAATAATACTAAAATAACTTGGAGGACGGAGGAAGAGATCCGTCCGGCCGTGAAGCGGCTTAAGACTATGAAGAAAATTTAAAACTAAAAGACATAGTAAAGACTCATAGGCGAGTAATATCTTTAGGCAGTGTATAAGTGTGTTTCTCTCCGGGATCATAGTCCCAGATGGTTTGTTAAAATTGGCCTTACTAGGGTCTGATAAGCCATCTCCTTGGTTGCTCTAACGCTCCCTTTGAGGTTTCTCATTACCCAATGAAGAGTTTTGAAAGCTTTCTTATAGATGCACTCCACATTTAGCCCCCACCCTAAGTCCTTAGTTAAATATACACCTAAGTATTTGACAGTATCACTTCTAGGAATGACATTTTCTGAGAATTTATATTCCCTATTGTTTCCAATTACCTTATTGCTAAAATTGATTGATTTGCATTTGTTAACATTAATATCCATCCCATTTTTTGTCACCCAATCTGCCATTTTATTGTCCCTTTGAAGTTTGTCACGGTCTCTGTCATTTTCGACTTTCCTGTAGATAATACAGTCGTCTGCAAAACGTCTTATCTGAGAATTAATATTTATTGGGAGATCATTTATATATATTAAAAACAAGAGCGGGCCAAGTACGCTTCCTTGTGGGACTCCCGATGTTACCCTTGCTTTTTCAGAATACACTTCTCCTAATTTGACCCTTTGTGTTCGACCTTCCATGAAATTTCTGACCCAAGAGAGTACTCTTCCATCTGTGTGTAGTGGCAATTGGCCCATCTTAAGCATTAAGAGATCGTGGTCAACTTTGTCAAAGGCTTTTGACAGGTCGACTATTATAGCATCCACTTCTATTCCCGCATCCATAGAGTCGAACATTTCTTGGCAGAACCCTAATAGCTGAGTTTCGCAAGAGTGCCCTTTTCTAAAACCGTATTGGCGACTATACAACCAATTCTCACTCTCCCACAAGTCCCAGTTTAAGTTCCGCGGGCTTTGATAAGTTTGAGTTTACATTGTTGATAGATCATCAGGGAATACTTATGTACAATAAATTGCCTGCTTATATTAAAAATATCAAAAGTTCCTTTCAATTCAAGTGTGCCGTGAAAAAACTACTTTCATGTAAATTATTCTATAGTGTAGATGATTTTCTAATGCATACCATTTTAAATGTATAATTGGAATGTGTTAATCCCAAGAAAATTGTAAATTGTATGTATTTGTATTTTCCATATTGTTTTAATATTTTGCATAACGTCTTTTATTGATATGAAGTGAAAAACATGTATTGACAAAGCCATGCATAATTCTATGCCTATGGTGAAGAAATAAATTGAATTGAATTGAATTACTCTGTAATCCTTATTTAGACACACTTCGAAACACATCAATATTTCCCCGAGCCGATTGACTCTTCTTGGAGAATGGTATCTCTCAGAGGTTTAAAAAAATTCGCCAGCACCTTTTCTGAAAGACCTTTTTATATTCGCAAATATCACCACTCTCCAAGATTTCCTATGGGCATAGCAATTAAACTCTCGTGCACTGATAAATCGTGTCACGTTTCGTAGCGGGGGAAGGGAATATCACGGAATGAGTAAATCGATTTTTGAAAGCTCTGGGGATATTACTCACCACGAGTAAATAACAGTATATTCAATTTGAAATTCAAAATAAGTCATTTAATAGCGCGTTATTTTAAATTTAATTAAACTAACTTCGAATAAGCTGATAATTGTCAACTATTTCCTCTATCAGATTCATTGTTCATTTTTCAATAACGGTTATAGGCGGGATTTTAATCCATTGGATGGGGTGCAGATGGGATGGTATCACATGCAATGTCAACCGGCTTAGCACATTATTCCGTTTTCCCAGCCATTAAGGAAACAGTAAAGGAATAGGAGAGAAGGGAAGCGTCTCAAACTAATAAGGAATTGAAAAACGCTGTGGTTGGGGTAAGAAATACGTAGGGAATGTTCACTGAGAAGAATCGTAAAAAGAAAGACAATGTAAATAAATGTGGATGAAGAAGGTTTAAAATGTTTGTGGGTGTAAATAAAAGTAAACACCTGAGTGAAAGAATTTGCTCAGGAATGAGGAAAATGGAGAAGGTTCAGTTGGTAATTGCCAAAAGATAGATTCACGGAAGACAAAGAAAGGGATTTCTAAAATCGATAAACATGCACTATCCTCGGCTAAATCAGAGGAATAGTAATTAAAACATTAATGATTAATATTGATTGAATTCTAGAGCTTCTCTTACGTACTTGAAGAATTAGAACGTAATCATTAGAAGTACCTTCGGAGAAATAATGGCATCACATTCAACGGCGATCAAATGCATTCTAAAATACACTAGAAAGTTTGAAGGAAAGAATGAGATTTGGTAAAAGATTGTAGGGTAATAGATGTATTGATGTAATTTGAAGAGTATTATATTTCGTGATCGCTGTTTTGAAAATACTTTACTTGGAGAGTTCTATCAGGAATGTCTTAGTCTCTCTTAGGAAAATATATGAATATGATAATGTTCTTCTCTTTGATAGAAGTATTCTTCTCACATATTACTTTGTTTTATCACTTGGTCGATTTGTGAGAGATGAACACATGATTTGGCTTGCAGATGGGCACAAGAGTTGGCAATCCATATAAACGCGTTCTCTTGCACGCGACCTATGTTGCATCGCATTGCATGTGAACACAGAATATTTGTATAAATCCGAGGACAGTTTCAGCTGGACTACTGATTATTCAAGTAAGAGCTATCAACATGCATATTGACGAATATCATTCAGCGTATTCACCCAGGATTCATTTAAAAAGATTAATGACGTACCAAACGGCTCACGGGACGATGGGACCGCGCCTTGAGTAACAAAGGAACTCATAGTCTTCTCTCATATTTTCATACTCGTTCCGGCCTTGCTTATCGCATCACCTTGGCTCGTCTAAGTGGCCGTCCGTACAGCTCAGGTGTGCGTTCCTTTCCCTGTTTTTCCTTTCGCAGGACGAACCACAATTCGCGGCAGAATTCGGCCAGAATTAATCTCCTAATCTCCTTCATTATCATTCAATAGTGCTATTTATCCGGCGCATTGCACCATTTGCAGTATACTACCAAACTCTCCTCGATCACTGACACGTTAATGAACGCCCAAAAAGAGCAGCGCACTTATCGATGGAAATCGGAAGAACGATTTCATAGTTTAGTGTTAGCGGCGGGATTATGCAATCAGTGGATTTTTCATCCGCTTAGGTGGCAAAAGGTCGAAAGCTGCCGCATTGGCTCTTGGTGTTAATATATCTATAAATAAATTTTCGTTAAAGAAGTTAAACTGACAATATTAAAGCATACTAATTCCTGTAATTATAATTTGAAACAAAATTTCAATGTACAAGAAGATTAGGAATAATCATGCTGCACTTGTTCCTTCGAATTGGAAGAAATTATGAGAGTTGAATTACAAAACATTTATGTACATATATGGGTATGTACATTTAACAGTTAATGGTTTCTGGCGTAACTTTATGGAACCGATTCATTATAAATAAATGAAAGGACTAACTTTGTAGTTCCACATCGTTTCGTGTGGAACGATGTGGAACTATCGTTTCGTGTGGAACTACAAAGTTAGTCCTTACATTTAACAGTTAAATAACTGTTTTCTTAAATTTTGGTAAAATCTAATATTGACATTCCACTGAAGTTTTAAATTCACATAAAACGTCATATTTTTAAGGATTATCGTTACCCGATGATTTTCTATATTCAAATCCAGTTCAATACGATTGATTTTTGGAAATGTTTCATGTAATGCACATTAGCGGATACTTCCGTATGAGTAAGTTGCACTGCATCTTCCACAGTGCTTTGGATGCTTCAAATCGATATTTTCACTGAACTAAAATTTGAGCGTTAGATTGCAAACGTGCACTTTAAAAAATTAAAACAATATTCCTAGAAAACGTACAAACAGAAAAATTGATATTAAAAAAGTACCAATATATAAGTTTAGTGCATGTTGAATAGTCTCTAAATTATTGTTTACTAATTTATGCTTGCAGGTTGACCAATTAACGTTACAATTACCAGAAATCAAATTACCCTTACTTTTATCGACTAGGTATTCATTGAAGCGCTCAAATTACAGAGGAACATTAATAGACGTAAAATATTAACGCAGTTTGATTGCTTTTCACGTAGCATTCGAGAAGATTCTAATATCTAATTTCTGTGAAAGCTACTATATGTTCATGGAATGAGTTGGATCCCGAGTATTGTCCCTCCTGCGATCTGTAACATGTTTACTACCCTTAATTTTCACCGTATCAATTTATCTTCTTTGAAGCATTTAATCCACAAAGCGATACGTGCATATCCCTAATAAAATTTCAATTTCTCTATCAGGACGCTCAGACGATAATCCTATAGACGATTTTCTTTTTAGAAATACCAATTAACATCATCCGTGAATATTCTCTGCACGCGTCATATCCTTACCTTTTTGACAAAACACGATTCTTTTTCTCTCTTTCCACTGTCCACATCGAATCCCCATCTTTCCCTTCTTCCCTCTCTCCATTTATCGCTAACCATAGATACATTGAAAAATTGTAAGAGATAACTAGTTTCTTGGCCTCTTATAGCCATATTCACTTTGATTTTCCTTTTTATCATTTTTCCACTAATAATTGATTAGCTTATCATTTTATTCCCTGATATCTAGAATACTTTTGGCTGCGGACAATACGTAATGATATCACGAGTAATCTCTGCCACTGTAGAGCGGGTTACGTATTTTTAAAAACGTAGCTTTGATGAAAAATGACATAGATGGATAGGAAGGGAACGGAAATTCAGCCAATGCAATCTCCAATTCATGGCATTATTTTAGCAATTATTATCAATGACCATGTCGACTCTTTGTCATCCTGTGATGGGTTACAGACCTGTGTTTATTTAAAATGAGAATTATATTTCTTATATATTGTAACGTGGCTTTCCGAAGAAGATCTTTCGCAATTCTAAAAGTTTAGCAACTTATTCTAATAGACGTAGGCAATTTGTTAATAAAAGTTCAATGTCAGTTTCATTAACGGTATTAAAGCGTCAAAAATTTTGCTATTTTGGTTGGTTGTTTTATATATTTCAGGCTCTACTTAATATAAATATACCATATATTAGCCTTTACTTCAGAATGCCGATGTCTCTTGAGAGGAATAAAGTTTGTTGAGTTGAAGGCACGGTCTTAAATGTTTATTTTGCAATTTTTTCTCCTTTCTGCCAGTCATTCGACTCAAGGATACTTTGATATTCTCACAGGTTGCCCATTAGTAAACTGAAGGAAATCAAGTCATCATTAATATCATAATTACACGAGATATAGGGCAGCCAATGTCTCATTTTGAATTGTATTATGCTCCAATAGAGTGAAATGTCAATTCACTCTTGAGATTGATTTGATTAAGGAAGGTGTTATTAACTATGAGCGTTTGTAGCTTAGAGCCTGTAAGTTTACAGCTCGTCTCCATATAAATAAAGAGGGTCGTTGAGAAGTAAAAATTCACATTTTTCGGACTTATTTTTTAAAATTTTTTTAGGCTAATGTCATTTTACGTACCGGCAGGAATGGGAATCGGAAAATGAATGAAGCTGGTGATGGGATCGATCGAGAGAAAATTAGAGTGAGGTAACAAAAGAACCTTTGCGATTACAATGGACTTTAGAATTGAATTCAGCAAAGCCGAATTAGATTGGAGTGCTCTACTTAGGACACTGAATCGTTTCGGACCCAAGATAGTTCGAGTTTCTCTCTACTTTAAACGTAATCCTAAGTTCTTTGGGTGCTGCGAGCCAAGAAATCAGTCTCACCAAAGCGGAGGTTAAGGCCGTAGGTCGGTGAATGCCTAAGAAGAGACACTTGTTCAATGGAGAGGCAAAGGTGCACAAAGGCAGGATTCGGTGAAAGGTAGATGATGTTACGGAAAGGCGGAGGCAAAGGGGGAGAATAAATATGGTTTCACGATAATAGATTAAAGGGGATTTGAGTTCATTTGTGTATTGGAGTGGTGAAACCAATTTATGTGGTATCAAGTAGATAGCCTATCCATCCACGGTAATTCCATTTGTGAATACCGTAACGTGATGTGTTACGAAATTAAAACCGTATGTACCCTTGAAATAGTGTTCATCAAATAAAATATGATTTAATCAATCAATAATTAAAATTTAAAAAATATGGATACGATTTATAATATTATTTGAGAGGTTACATAGAAACTTTCATTGGTAGAAAATGACGTTGTGAGACTAAACAGCTACATCCACTCTACTTAAAATATATCATTGAGGTTAGAGTTTAGGTGTAGCATTAGGAATTAATAATTCATTTTTAAAATAATCATATAGCTGATATCATCTACCTGAAAAGAGAATATCTATTATAAAATATTTGATGGAATTTCTTGCAAAAATGTATTTTGTTTATATTGTAATCAATTTATTTCCCGCAAATGCGTAGTGATACGTATTTAAATCGAGTTGTGTGTAAAACGAAAAAAATACAAATATAATATTCGAATAAAAAACTCACTTTTGGAAAAAATGGAGCACTTAGGAAAGTACTCCATTTCATCCAGCTACATAAAATCATTAAAATATGGGCATCTTGTTCATCATCATATATATCATGATGATAACGTGATAGAGAATTGAATACTAGAAGACGATTTGAAGCAATTTTTTAAAAATATGAGAGGTAAACAGACAAAATTATTTTTTAAATTCATATTGCATATTTGATCTGAACGATAATTTTTTAGAAAAACGTAAAATGTAATTTCCGGTATAATGGCATTTTCCGCAATACCTAATATTACCCACTTTTGTCAAGAGTTTATATTCCAAGAGATGTAGGAAGTCATTCCTATATTTTTCATCCTTATCTTTGGTATTCGGTTAGTCTCTTCCCTTTTCCACAATAAATATAGAAAGAAATATGACAAAAAATCCCTCTAACTTCTGTAGGAATTGAAAATTATTTGTATCACTTGAAAGTGATTTCATAAATAAATATTTTTATAATTTCTAAAATTTACATTAAAATAGTTACCATAACTTTAATTACGCATATGAAGAGTATGAGAGGATATTCTAGGAGAAACCATAATTGTCAGGAGAAATCATGGCTGTTATTCTTTTGCCTTTTGTGGACTATGACTCATTCAAAAAATCAGATTCCATAAAGATTTCACTAATGACCGAAAAAAACGAATGAAATTTATCACAGAGAATGCATTTTCCCAAACTCTGCATAATTAAGTTAATGCTACATGAATATATTTTTTGTATTATTCCTATTATACGAAACTATTCATGACCATTAGGTATTGCAATACAAAATTAATGTTAACACAGCTCTTCAATTTGGCCCCATCGATTAAAATCTTTTTGTTCATTTTTTACGCTTAACCAGACTAAAGCCTACCTTTAGCACTTTATTTTACTCGGTACAGCTCTTTCTGTAATTATTTATTCATATTTTACTTCACTAATTCTTTCTTAACTTCTCAAAACATTGCACATTATTTTCTGACTAGATACCTAAAGAAAAATTGATACGGATGATTTTAGCTAAGAACGTGAAAGTCCTGTGGTTAGAGCGCTGGGCTATTGACCTGAGGGCAGGGGTTCGACTCAGAGTGACACCTCTGGGCACCATCTTGCAAATTTCACTCAAAAATATGATTTCTCTGTCACCAGATCTTACTGAGAGACTACAGTCGCACAGTGAAAGGAACTGGACCCTTTATTTTGGTTCTGATGTTTGAATTTCACATATCAAAACGTATTTCATGTAATTTATGAGCTCTATCCTGACCTATCAAACAAATCCTTTGTTTGATTATTGCGGTACGGTGATTTTAGCATTTTATCTGGCCAGCCTGAAGAAATGAACTCATGTTGACTTTGCTACATCAATTTTATTCTCATCATTAATAAAGCATCAACCTGAGACATTAATTGAGCCGGTCTTTTTCATTATATGCTAATGAAATCAGTTTGAAGGGGTCATAACTAAAAACATTTGAGTATAGATAAGCATTGCAGGAAACCAGTAAATGTTCAATATTTTTACTAGGGGTATAGCATTAGCCCAATGAACCAATTTGGCAAAAAAGAAACTAAAATAACCATATCACAAGAGAATCTATTGTTGCAAATCCATTTTAATCATATCATAAGTAAGAGCTTACAGAAGACCAGCTACCTCATCCTAATATATCTGCCTAATTTTTATCAATTACTTAATATTGCAATCGGCGATATGATATGCATACTGCCTGCTACGAGTCAAAGTTAACATTCAAGTGAAGAATTTATTTCGGTTTCTTTAAAAATATTTTTGTGTTCCCATAGAGGAACCCAAAGGTTTAAAAAGTATTTTTCTTTTCTAAAGGATAAGAAAGAAATCTGGGACAGAGAGTAAGAGAAAGAGAGAGAGAGTGTGAGAAATGGTTTCACAGCCTTGGTTTCTGAACAATCAGTAAGAAAAATATCGAATTTCGATTTTTTTGGTTTCGTTTACCTATTGGTAAATGCTCCTCTATCCCATCGCAGGAACTCTGAATCTTTTTAAAAAATAATTCCAGTGTCCTCTCCCATCACAAATGCTTCAAAATCTTCCTCAACCACCAGAGCCCTCACATTCCTTGCTTCCCTTCAATGATACGCCTCCCGCAAATCATTCCTCCCAAGCAAATCAATTTTTTTAGCCAATCGTTCCTTCTCTTTTTCCGTTTCTAGAAAATGTTTAATGCAATAATTTTATTCTGGCATTATCACATCAAACGACTGAAATCTACGAAGAAGTAGATTTCTCGCTCTCTCCCTCTAAAATAGATATAGATGCAGGAAGCCACTTTCAATTTTCATTGGAGATTTTGTTAACCTCAGTGCCTTTATGTGTAGCATGTTAGGTTTAATACAATTCATTATTGTTTATCGAATGCAATTTCTGTGTTCCATTTGCGTAGATGAATCCCCGTTCTGTTATTTATCGCTCTATTTTGTTTTTTTTTCACAAAGCCCTTTTCTCACCAAAATATTTGTAAACATATATAGTTTTGTTGTTTTTGGATTCAATAGTTTCCGACTCAACAATCACAGTTTTCGATCTCTGACTGGCATAACTCTGAATAGCTAATGAAAAAACATAGTCACGTGGAAAAATCCGAAAACCACTTCTTTCTGACAATTGAAACAAGGTCTACTCGACCTGTGCACTCAACCTTATAAAAAATATATAAGATAAAATTGCAGTATGTCGACATAAAAATTTAAATTCAAATCTTAGGACTAAATATAAGCCGTTCAAACATAAAGGTGAACGCCATGCATTCAGATTTCTCTCGTTACTGCGTTACCAACTAATCAAATCGGGGAGATCGGAATGGTGCTGTGGCTAACGTACTGCCTTCCAACCCATATGGCCCGGGTTTGAATTCCGGAGATAGTGGATATTTTTCAGTAGTATACCGATCCCTACATGAGTTGCTTTATGGAGGGCCCTTTGAATGAGTACGCCATCCGTCGGATGGGACGTTAATCTGTGGACCTCTTGGCGCCTTTCGTTTCTTGACTAATGCCAACGCCGGGTTTTTCTCCACCCTCAATCCTTTCCTGTTCAACCTAAGCGCCTCCCCTATGTATATGTATATATATATATACACTATATATATATATATATATATATATATATATATATATATATATATTAAAAGCATATATGTATACACATATATACATTTCTATGACCGCTATTCCATTGAATTCGCCTTTAGTAGTTTTGGTCGTTAATGTCCTTCTTTTTCGATACTCTGCCAAAGGCTTTCCACCGTTGCTTCTTTTTCGTTCCCCGCCGAATTTTTATTTATTTTTCAAGCGGTATAGTTCCGCCTACTTCCACTTCCTCGAAGAATAGCACTGCGGAAAGGAAATGCCCGTCACCTCGCCCTCTTTTTACCGATACGTCTTTCTCTATCCGCCTCCTTTCCCTTCCGATGGCCATTAGTCATTCGTTTCTCTCTTTTCCATGGCCACGTCCTCTTTTTATCTCTTCCGTCCCCCTGCCATTCTTAGTGTTCTGAACGCGCGCGCTGTTGTAAGCATCGGCCCACATCCACTATTTTATGCGCGGGGAAATAATATTCCGGTGACGTCCCACCAGGGAAGCACGAAATCGATTACAAGATTTTTCAAGTACGCAGTGTAATTTTCCTTTTATCCTCACTTGGCAGTTGAGAAAGTAATTTCTGTGTTTTAAATGGGGGCTAGAGCTTTAATTTAAAAGTAAATAATAAGATTTTAATGTCAGCTATATGAAAGTCATGAAAATATGGACTATTCACTTTTGAAATATCGCAAATACGAGTATTTACAGAGTTTCCAATACACATTCTCATTAATTTAAGGTGCTCTGCTTAAGAAAGTACTTTTCCATAGGTCTCTTAGGAATCTTATCCACAAATCACGAGACCATCGTTCTGTTTTCCGCACAATATTTCATTCAATCCTTTGTAAACTCTGCCGGCCTTCATATTGCCTAAACATCCTACTATCTTCCTTCCTCCACCCTGTTTAGGCAGCATTCTACCTTCTCTCTCTAGCCTTTAACATCCCACTACGCCACTCCATCCCATCACCTCCATGCCAATATTTCCTCAATTCACTTTACGTGCCTATTTCGGATTTCCCCAACAACTTCTTCTCTTCGCCCATTCAAACC
Source organism: Hetaerina americana (assembly GCF_022747635.1). Taxonomy (NCBI): domain Eukaryota; kingdom Metazoa; phylum Arthropoda; class Insecta; order Odonata; family Calopterygidae; genus Hetaerina; species Hetaerina americana. The sequence goes on from NW_027287427.1 coordinate 14,671,670, forward strand.
TCAAAAGATTCCGGTGTGCGACTATTCTCATGCCTTCGAGACGAGGTTCAATATTCTTTACCAACATTTTCTTCAAATATTTATTCAGTGTATCTGACGAAAAATCTCTTTTTTTCGTAATTGCTTCTGACATAAACGCAATTAAATAAAACTTCTCCATATGCCCCTATTACTATGGCCGTGAGCTTTAACTTCCTCTAAATGAGACAAAATTTGCGGAAAGGTGCTTCCACCCTCAAGTATTTTCGAAGTTTAAATTTTTTACGATTAAAATCGTTCTCTGCAAAATACATTGCAATTACAGGTACTTTCTCATGTCCGAGTACACCAATTCGTTTAGTTACAATCCATTTCTAGATATTCCCTCTTTAACCACATAGTCCTGATGATTGTCAACTCTCTTAGTCTTGTAAGTTTAGAATGTTCAAATACAAGGATAAGTCAATTAGTTACTCACAAAAATGGATAGAGGCAATAATAATTAAATTAACTTCCTGAAATTTATTTCACTTGTTTACATATGCACTCTATTTATTTAGACCCTTATCCCATTACTTTAAAGTCTTTAATAGGTGGCAGCAAACGAGTCTTTGTGTTGCTGTCGCAGCAAATAGTTAACCTCTTGGACTACGGCATCAATATTTTCAAAACTTCGGCCAATCAAATGATTTTTTACGGATCCGAATAGATGAAACTCACTGCGGATAAATCAGGATTGTACGGTGGATTTTCCGACCGTACTCAATGAAATGTTTGCAACACCTCCTACGTTTGACATATTGCTATTTATTTATTGACTTTCCCTCGTACCCTTCCTATGAGTTCCAAGACGCACTGGGATATCTACATCTACTTAACAACCCGCAAGCCGCCGCAAGGGCGTGTGGCGGGGGATATCAGGAAGTTGATTTCATTCATTTTCAGCAAATGATTATCATTAGTGCCGCAATCTTATCTGGCAAATAGTTTAAGAACTAAGGTAATGAGCATATTGGTTGACGAGTGAAGCACACTTTGGCGTCCAATAGACAGCAACTAGATAAGAACTTTTCGACTGAGAATCTCGCCTTTGCCGTCTTCCATCAGTAGATGATAGCGAAAGGAGATCGTTATCACTTGCATGAGGATAGAGCTCACTGGTATCTCTTCAAGGAAGAGAAAGTTGTAACGTGGGGCGAGGTCTGCGATTTCCTCCTTGAATGCTCAGCACCATCTAGCGATGGGAAAAAATACGAGATGGGACTACTAGGTGAGACTTTAACATTACAGATGTTTGGTGATGACCCTGAATACGTCTCCCGAGAAATTTTATTTTCAAAGGAAGCTGACATATTCTTTATCATACTATTCCATTTCTTGGCCTTTCTTAATCTAATTTTTCTCTCCCTCATTTTCCTATCTTTTTTTCTTTATTTCATTTGTCTTCCTTCGTATTTCCTAATCTTACCTTATAATAACCCAGTAAGTTTTAAATGGGCTCCGTGCGCTTTAAAATTAAACTACTGCTACCTTGAAGATTAAGTTAGCTTTGCTCTTTCTCGAAAATCTGAATGCTTTTGTTTTGTAATGATTAATATTTCTGCAATACTTCTCGTATGGACCTGCAAACTCACCCGTTGAATCTCTGACTCAACTAACTATTGCTCCATCATCTTCAAATCTGACTTAATCATCTAGTCCCATTTATTCTTGCCCATTTAATCCCAGCTAAAACGTTTCCGATGCTATCCTTAAAATTTTCACATAATTCAACTTCAAAATTTTCAACAATTCTATATTGTTTATTGCTGTCCAATTTATTATATATATATATATATATATATATATATATATATATATATATATATATAAAACTCCGTAATATATTATATGTATGTATATAAAATTATATATTTGTTCAACCCCGTAAAAACTTCGTCTGTATCTTCGATAAAAATATTTTTTATTTCGAAACCCAAGAAACTGAAAAACTGTATCTTAGGTATTGTTCAGTTATTGTTAATGCTACATTTAAGGGTTGACATTATCTTCAAGTTTTTCCCGGATGAGGATAATTATTGACTGATAAACAAGTCGGTCAACATAAAAACAATTCTCCATTCCTAGTTTAAGTTTAGGCTTCCTGATGCACCAGTGTGAACTCTTGTAGTGATTAAATGGCAGTATAATAATGAAGTATTAAATGGCAATGCTGAATTAGATAAATGATATGGCTAATTCCTCATTGATGGAGCGTGGTTTAAATCGCTACTTTCATTGAGATAAATAAGAAATATATTTTTAACATATCTGTCTTCTTATGGAGAGTGGAATGATTCCTTATAAACAGCATGTTTATTATCGTTAAAGTTCACTGCCCTTGATATTCGTATCCAGTAAGGTGTTAATGGGGGTTTGAGTGAACCTTATGCTTGAAAAATAGGGGGAAAAGAACCAATCATACATTCTACTGTGTCCATAAACATTGAGGAAGCTACAAAGGTGGGAAGTTGAAATTTTATCGGAATGTGGCTGGGTTGAATGGGAACATTTTGGTAATTCACAAATATTTAGTCGTCAGAAACGGTGACATATTTCTGGCCTGTGAGTTATATTTTCGTGGTCTTCAAAATACAAACTTCAATCCATTAAAACATAAGAAATATGACGGTTCTCAATGCCCATGCCGTAATTCTTATGAAACAACGTTAAAGGCTAAGAAAACATTTGCTAAAAGATTTTTATTTCACACTACATGAATATTGTAACATTAATATTCATTCAGCAAAGCCTATGTTTTTTAAATATACAATAATAAGCCAACTTAGGGCATTTAGGGCATTAAATTTACTCTCTGACCGCGAAAATTAAAACTTAATGTCACTATAATATGCACCTTAACTTTGAAATATAGCTTATATGTGTAGCCATGTCATGAAAATATAGCAATTGGTTACATAAAGAGATGCCCTATTATTGATTGGTGAGATTGAATATCAAATGATAACCCTGCTACAATATTAATTCCTTGCCAGGAAAGACAGGTTCAATATATATATATATATATATATATATATATATATATATATATGTATATGTATATATATATATATATATTGATTATATATATACAAATATATTTATATATGTGGGTCGCGGTAGTCCAGTGGGTACAGCGTTGGACTACTGACCGGAGGGTTCCGGGTCCGATTCTTGGCAACGGCACTCTGGGCACCTGCAGCTCCACCCAAGCTATGTGATTTTTCGGGTACCAGGTCTTCCTGGGAAACCATAACCGGCACAGGGAAAGGAACTGGCCCCCCTTCCCTGATGTGTGAATTTCACGCGCCGTATAGGGCTTAGTACTGGGTGAACTCTACCATCAGCTACCTACCAAACCGACCTTCGGGTTAATTACTGTGTTTATGGTTTATATATATATATATATATATATATATATATATATATATATATATATATATATATGTGTGTGTGTGTGCGTCATTGTTGAAGAATTTTTTACCTGAAATAATTACTACGAGGTTACTTGCAAATTTAATGACCACATATCCTGAGGAAGTGAAGTTTCAGCATTATGATAAACTTTGATTACTAATGCTGTGATGGATAAATCATATGATTTTGGTTAGGACACGGGTATTCTTTTGGCCCTGGTTTTATTTCTATATTCAATGTCATAGATAGAAATGTGAGATCTTTAGCCACCGACCGAATAGTTTTATGTCTTGTTTATATCTTAAGAATATTTGCTTTCACCACAGAAACATTAAATTCATCTTCTCTCTTAGATTTCTTTCCGCCTTTTTCATTAAAGTTTTCTTTACACCTTTTCCTTTTATCGCTTACAATTTGTGTTGAACACTTACCTTCCCTCCTGCTAAATATTTGCAATTAATCATCTTTCGGATGCCTCATAATTGGAAACTTGAAAAAATATGTGGAATGTTTTATGTACCTACTTTTACCCTTCCCTCTCAAGCACTTAGTGGTAGATCCCTTCCTCGCTCACACGCCATACACTTTCATGTATTCCCTACTTTATTCCTCATCCTCTTCCATCTCCGTAGCGGATCTCCTCAGCACTTTTTGCCTATTCCTCCTTTTCATCCACCCCTCACCATAACTTGCCTTCAATCACTTCCACAAACTCCTCACACTCCACCCGCTGCCTTGCCTATACAGTGCTTACCCACCGTGCGACGATACAGGCCCGCGTCAATCTTCATCCTTTCCTCCGCCCAGCACCTTTCACCCCTCTCTCCCTTAAGGATATACCCCCGATCTTTGGCGATCCCTTCCTTTAACCTGCCCGGAGGCGGAACTACGGAAGGCACTTAGCGCAAAGAGTGTATATATACCTCCTTCGGCGGAATTTCCGCCTTGACGCACGTGGGAGATGTTTTGGTTTCCATGGAGATACAAGCCTCCGTGCCGGGGTTAATGGAGTTTCTTGGTGATAAAAATCAATCCCGGAGATCTTTTACCTTTTGAGGAGTTTTGAAGTTGAAATTGTATTTTTCCAAACTTTTATGGAAGGTGTACAATCTTTAAGAACTCTCCGGAACTTAAATGCAAGTTATGAATGCCTTATATTTTATTATGTTACCTGATGATATGTAGAAAGGTTATTTATATGCTATATACATTTGGTGTATATTTATGCTGTCGCACTGTTCATATTCACAGCTACAAATAGTGAGATAGACATACTTAAAAACAGTAAAAGTGTTTCACTAAAACGACTTAAAGTTTCGGTGTCTTCAACTATAAATTTGAATTTCTGTATTTTATCATTGAAGTAATCTCTAAAATGACATATAAATACATACATAAACACTGTCAACAATTTTAACTGAATTATTTTGCTTTCTGCTGATTTATGTTACTCATCTCCGGCGAGTAACTTTTATCAAAAAGAGACACTTTCATCTCCAAATATGTACTCTTTTGTTGTGGTATACCGCATTTATTTCCTAATTACATATTTTTCCTAACACAGGTGAGATTCACTTTAACTTCTAGGAAAGTTAGACCCACGGGTAACAATAGAAATCATGGGCAAGTGGTCCCAGAGACTGCACTTTAGATTACTCATTCATTCGGTGTCAAAACCCCAACTTACCCACCGCTCTGTATGTTTTATGCTCTCTTTGCATATATTTGAACATGTTTTGCTTGTTTACGCCTATAATCTTTTGTTTCATTATCATATGCGGCAATTATAAACGTAGTAGAGGCCCACCTAGTGTTGCATTGTTTTAGTAGGAACAAAGATTTTCCGTCAGCATTTTGTCTACCTACGTGCACCGAACTAATACCAATTATGAATTTAATAATTATTTGAAATGTATTAGTATGAATGACTCGATAACGTTATTGTGCGTTGTTTAATAGCCTATTAAAGATTTCAGATAATTCCCCGTTTCAAATTCCGGCTGATAACATTTGACATTCTCTTGTGAAAAGTTTTTCCAGACAGTAGAACTTCGTTAAAAACCAAATGATAAAAGAGGGAAAGGAGATATGCATCTACATTTAATATGTGAAAACCATACTGTAACTATAAATCATGGTAAGTTGTACTCCCAATACCTCTACATCTCTGCTTTATATTTACTCACTCTACATCTACTTCCATTGAATATCAACTTTATGGATGACGTTTATGGAGGATGTCTTAAATGCAGATAACTCTGAGATCCAATTTAAAAGTATAATGTTAATATGGAATATTATATTTGATTTTGAATCCCACTCAAATAAAATGCGGTTTTATTGGTAAACTTTTATAAACCAATGTTTTTAAGACGTGAGCCCTTAATGCATAGTGGTTCAATCAGCCGAATTAGGTTTAGTCTTTATAATGATGAACAAATGATAACACTTCTCCATTAGGTATTGATTTATTATACTTCAGATTACGAGATACTAGGTCATATTCAGATCTGGTTGTATAATAAATTGATATCGAGAAAAAAATTGTTGCCATTTGTCCATTGTTATGTTCGATATCCACCATATCACGCCTTATATTACGCATTCTGTCTCTTTGTCTTATAGTACTTGTCTTTAAACTACTGAATAAACGGCGACTTCAACTTCGTTCACTGTCTCGATTATTTCAAGGAATTGAATGTAAAGAATATTTTTTAAACATGTCATTTTCATAAAGTTCTAAAAAAATCATGGCTTTAGAGGAAAATGTGTTAGATTTACGAAAAGTGGACCTGTTTCCTTCGCTGAATGCTGGATTTTCACCGCCGATAGAGGCTTCGGTCGCCGGGTGCGTGAAGGTACCTATGCGCTCTTTTGACATCGAGGATTGGGGCATTTTCCGCCCGCTCTACTCTAAGGAGCATGATTACATCTGGAAAGAAATAGACACGGGGCATTTCTGTAAAATGCCGCCCAAGTTATGGCGTCAGAGTTGCACAGACCTCGGTTTCGGACCTCGGTTTTTAATATTGCATATTAGAATCTTATACGTTATTTTCAGTAGTAGTTTTGAGGGGAGGCGACCGACAGCTAAGGTCATTTGCGCCATAGGGGATGGATAGGAAAGGATGAAGGGTGGAGAGAAACCCGGCGTCGGCATTAGCCTACTCTTTACGAAAGGCGCCAAGGGGTCCACAGTTTAACGTCCCATCCGACGGACGGCGTACTCACTCAAAGTGCCCTCCACAAAGCACCTCAAGTAGGGATCGAGATACCTCTGAAAAATATTCAACACCGCCGGGATTTGAACCCGCGCCCTCAGGGTGGGAAGCCAGTACGTTAGCCCCCGCACCATCTCGATCCCCACGTTATTTTCAGTAGGACCAATTAGGATTTTAGGTGACATAACTCTGAAGTTGCCCTAAAGACAGCATTACCTTTTTTATACCAAAGATGACAGGAGAAAAAGGAGTAGGTTAAGTCTGGGAAGATCTATGGAAAGAGAGAAAAACCAAACTTTTAAGGAAAAAAACAATCACAGTTTTAAAATAGAAATAAGAACGCAAAAAAACAAATAAGAAAAAAATACTCTTCTTTAAACAGAACTATTGTTGATTGGAACCAGCTGCCGGGAGAATTGTTTGAGCCTTTTCCATCCAGTTTTAGGAGTTTTAAAAATAAGTTTAAAATAGCCACAGGGTGATAATCTTCATTGATTCTATTTTACTACATAAAATATTGTATGCATGTGATGTGGACGGCATTTTGTGTTTGATGTGGAAGTTTGTTTGCATATGATGTGGAAGTGTCATTGTATGTAAGAATATTTTGTCTCCTATTTGTATATCTTGTGCGTGTATCTATGTATGTATATTGTAGGAGTCATCATTGATCAGACTTGACCGTTTCCACCTAGATAATTACCTAATTTCAACGATAAATTCTCAAAAAAATAAAGAGAACATATTTTTGATGAACATTCACGTTTTTGGCTCTCGATATATTGAATGGTTTTGTAGATATACGAATAATGCCATGGATTTAATAATTTAGGGAAACGTAAACTTTCCTGAAATGTTAATAAATTTTGTTTTAATGCGCAACACATATATTTGGCAGGGGTTAAATACCCACCCATGATGCCTGGCACCTTTGTGTTCATAACTTCCGTTGGTCAGGACTGCCTTCCATCTATGAAACTTTTTGATGAGTTCTTAGGTTTCGTGGTTTGTTCCATGGAATCTATCGGTATATTTGGCCTACGAGAGTTAAGCAACCGTTGTTTTCAAAACCGATGATAAAAACTTTTATTAAATATATTGAGTAATTTACCGATATCATAAAGCTTAGGAAGAGAGCACCACATGCAATACGTATTAGCTGAAATAAATTGTAATCTCCTGCTGAAACAAAATATTCTGATCAATGGCAATAGTAGACCTTCATATACTATTAAAGATGTACATTGTAACAAAAATAATTAGATATGTAAACTAAATAAAATAAAAAATATATGGAAAACGGGAGTTTTTCTCAACAGGAATCAAGCAATTATACAGGAAGTTGCAATCGTAAAGCAGCTTTTACCCCAGAACTTATGGCATTTAGATCAAAATGTAGACTTTACCAACGACTCAAACCACACGTATTCTTGAAATAACGGACTTGGTAGAGCGGTACAGTTATTTAAAAATTGGCTTGTAAGAAATTTTAAAGGCACCCGTAGGAAGGTGCAATTAACCTATTAGACTAAAGGTAAAATTTTATTTCAAAAACACGCACTTTTAACGCTATGTAGACGCGACGAGATAATTACTGCATTGAGCATTAAGTGTGTTACCGTGTAAATGGAGCTTTAAAAAAAGTGTGCAGTTAAGAGAATTAATAGAGTGGAGACTTAGATAAACGCAGTTGGAAAGTCGACCCATAACGTAGTCTCTTCAGGGGAATCGTTTAAAGTCAAATGACTAGATGCTTCCTTTCTTGTGATATAAAGTGAGGGCATGTAGGGGGAATCAGGATGACGAACAATGGAAATTGTGGAGAGGAAATAACTAATGGACGGGTGATAAAATTTCTAGCTTAAGGAAGAGAATTTTCGAGAGAGAAGTATGAAGAACTATTTATCTGCTGAAATTAATAGAAATAGTAATGCAGAGATAAAAAGTAATAGGGATGACCATTTCTCTCATTCAGCAATATCTCTAAAATGAAATGCTCTTAAAATATTTTTAAATGAATTCAACCATTGAGGTTTACGAGTGTACCGCATTTTACGTGCCCAGGTGAATTTGGCTTGAATTGAATTTCAGCTTCTAAAAATATCTAAGTCCCCTTAAAATAATCCCCGAGGAGAAAATTTGAGAAAGTTGAATCCGTAACATGAGCGGAATCAGCTGCTGGTGGGCACGCAAATTTGAGACATTCACCGCAAAAAAAACCATTCTGTCAGAACCAGAAGAGCTGGAATTAGGAGATTGGGGGCTTTAATCCGATAGTAAAAATACGGTTTAATCCTTAGAAACATTATGCCTAGCAAATTCCGTATAAATAAACTTCCATTATTTAAAATATTTTATCATTACAACCTTTTCATTCGTATTAACTTGTCGTTAATTTTTTTACTAAGGTATTTATTAGATGAAGAAATCGCCATCATTTTTCGATGAACTTTCAACTGAAAAATAAAATTTTATAATTGTATACTATATTTATTTCTCCCCCCCCCACTAACATTTGCCTGACATGGTGGTGGCGGGGTGACGCCTTCAACTGGAAACTCAAAAGTCTGGGGTCCGATACCCGCCTGCGTGTGTTTCTTTCCACCCAAATCTTGGTTGTTTGAAAATGTCTTCAGTATATGTATGCATAGGAGTGAAATGGAAGAAGGGACTATTGATCCTTAATATCGCCTAAATGAAAAAGTTGCTGAATGAGTCAGTTAAAATAAATAATAGTGCACAGATCTCTGTGAATTATCTCAAAGGCAACCCATCTTTTACCTTTCCATTCGTACCCAAAGATATAAGAAAACCATAAACACAGTAATAAACCCGAAGATCGGTTTGCTAGTTGATGGTAGAGTTCACCCAGTACTAAGCCCGACAGCGTTTGAATTTCACACATAAGGGTAGGGGGCCTTTCCCTGTTCACCCGAAGCTATAATGATGTATAATTATCTTTATTCAAAATAATAAATTCTCCAACATTGAATACGTTGCTTACTGTGTTAGTTTCAGTCAGAGAAAATTTTGAGAATTTCAAAAAAAACAGCAAGGATATCGGATAGGCAACGGAGAAAGGATATCGTTATATAGGGCACGTATGCTGAGAAAGGATCAGGTTTAGAATGCTCAGTGGTATTTGAAGGCTGTATCCCACGAGCGCAAATTTCCTAGGACTGAGTAATCAGAAAAGCGAGAGAAAATGATAAGCTTTCATTGGAAAGACGAGAAGGTACATCCACTTGGTCACTGGAAGAGACCCATTCGATTGAGATAAGGAAAAAAATGGAGTTCACAGTACTGTCGCAAGGCCGTGAGATTTCTTAGGAAAAGTTCCCGGTCGTTTCAGGGAGGGGAGAGCAGCGAGAAGTTAGTAGAAGAGTTTCAAATGAGAGGGAAATTTGACGAGACACGGCTTGTAGGAAAGCAGATGGTGTGCCAGTTGCTCTTGGGTGGGATGGGGTGACTGGGACGGCTGATCTCGAATGGGACAGAGAGGAAAATGAGCCACGGTTTGGAGCCAAACGAGGGAAGGTACGGAGCGAAATGAAGGGGGGTGCTGCGGGGGAATCAAAGATGGCCCTCACCGATACCAACCGCCATCATCATCCCTTCCTGCAACTACGAGGAAACCTCTCACACCCGTTTTCCGTTCGATCTTCCCTCTTCTTCTGATCTTCTGTTCCAGCAATTTTTGGCAATGGCCCTTTGAGAACTGATGCTGTCCCTTGGGGAGGAAACAGGATAAAAATTTTGATTGGCATAATTCAGGAGGGACTTACCGCGACAAATGTTGGGTTCTGTTGACTCAAAGGAGGGTGAAACTGGAAATCTTTTGGATACATGAAGAATGGTTCATTAAGCATTGTATGGCGTTGGATTCATCTGCTAAAATAGTGAAAGAAGTGAAACCAGTGAAGTCTAGGTCTAAGAACTAAAAGGTGCCGGAATAAGTTTTTTAGGATTTTATTTTACTACAATGACAAATTTTAGTTATAAAAACAATACATCAATTCTGAAAATTTCGTTAATATTTAATGAAATACCTTTCAAATAAGTAAACCAATAATGTTATTCTGAAAACAAGAGAGTTACATATTTACTTTCTAGTGTAATGTTCTGGTAATATTTAGTGTTTTAGATATATTAATTTCACGAGCTTATGTATTACTTAAAGCTTATTCACCTTTTAAAAGATTTTTAAAATATCTCTAACGATAATTTAAAAGTCATTCTCTGAATGTTGATACACGGATTATTAATCATTGTATAAACAAATTAATGAATTAGTAAAGTATTTTTAGAATTTAGGTACACGATTCTCTATCACCGCGAGATGGACTCAGATTCTAGCATCTCTTGCTTAAGTTTAGCCAAAAAGTTATAATTCAAATTGCCCAATCTGTAAAATAATGAGCTTTATTTTTTATTTGCTATTTTTTCGCTAAATTCCAACTTAAATAAAGGAAGATTTCAATTAATTTAAAAACGAAGAAATAAATATTGTCTTTTTTCTACTCTTTTTGATGGTCATGATTTTGAGTATAGTTTAGCATATTGAAATTAATCTCTTATTCATTGCATTTTCTAGAAGCTATTTTACCAATTCCGTTGTAAGGAGCGAAAATTCTTTTACTCTAGGAGTCAGTACTTTGATGAAAATTCATTACCCATTAGGTAATCTATGAAACACTTTATTTGCCTTTTATTGCGCGAGGTTTTCCGATGATGGAGATACACACTTGGGCCGACGCCGAATTTTCTTTTTTCCTTTAACTGCTTTGTCCTCCATATCCCTTATCAGCCGAATATTAACCTAATTAACTCAATATCGTGAGATTTTGGCGTTGAATTCACTACCTTATTTGTTGATTCAAGCGAGATCACTATTACAACATATGATTAAAGAGATACGCTTGTTCTCAAAATTCTCATGATTTCTCAATATAACGCCCACTTACCTAAAAATATCAGGGATGTTTTCTAATAAATATGAAAAATCATAAAGGAATTGAAGAATTTCGATTTTCACTTCAGTTTCCCAAGTGTAATTTGTATTGTTTAAATTGAATTAGATTTCTGTTCGCAGTAAACTCAAATGCTGTCAGAATATGTAAAATGCAATTGATAGTAAGTGTTTAGACTGATGTAATGTTCTCTAATTGATCAATTTATCGCCAAAAGTAACGTTTAGAGTAACATTTTTACAATTTCCATTTGAAATACACGTAAGATGGAAGATATTAAATCATCCAGGATTGCTGCATGCATAAGAAGATTGATACTGTTATCGCCAGTCCATGGCTTCCTACTCCACTCGCAAAGAGTGCCTTATTCATCTGAATGACATATCAATCTAGGAAACAATAGTTAGCTAAGCAGAATGGGTATGCTACCATTAGTTAATGGCTGTTTCAGCTGAGAAATTTATGCTGAATATTCTTAATTCTTTCAGCGATGAAACTAGTTTTCCAAATGATAACTGTCGTCTTATTAAATGTTTGATCAGTTTAACTAACTGACGATAATTTTTTATTTAAACAATATGATTTGTATCAGTAATAACTATTAAATAATCATACATTTTTATTTTTATCACTATAAATCAGTATTATAATATCAGTATATCAGAATAACAGTTGGCCTCATGAAAAGTTGCTCTATCAAGCAAAATAAGATTCATTAGTCATAAACTTATATTTTTACAGCAAAACTTAAGATTCCATCTTGATAGGCTGAGAAAATAGAATTAGATGAGAAGCTTTTAATACGTAATGAAGGCTATTAGTAGAATTATTCCAAGGAATAGTTTTTGCAATTATCTTTTGGTTCAAAAAGACGGAAGTATTTCACCTTAGGCCGTAAAACATGGGACCTATTTTCGCCAGCGCAAAGGTACTCGAGGTCCACCATCGAAAGTTTCAAAAATTAGTAAACCATTTATCAATGGAAGGAATGATAAAGGAAATATGGATGCATAAGTGGAACGGTTAATAAATTTAGGCAGAATTCAATCCGTTTTCGTACAATTGATGTCAATAGAAATCTTAAAAATGTGAAATACGAGGAAGGGCGCTATTATTAATAATTTGTTAGGAGCATATTGTAGTTTCTCGGTGATAATGAGCAATTATTTGGATAAATGTTGATCGAAGGCTTCATCCTTTAACTTTATGTACAGGATGATCAATGATTTAAAAAAATGTAATTCTAGACTAATTACTACTTGATTCGCTAGCTGGAAATAAAAGACAAAGGCTAAGGCTGAAAAAACAGATGAGAACATTTATTCCGAGTATCTGGTTGGGTGGAAATGGTGAATTCCGATAGAGGCAAAGAAACAAACTTGGAAATGTAAGACTCTTTCTCCCCTTCTTCTCCCCCCCCTCCCCGGGGCCGTTCTCCATTCCAGCTCGGGCAAGGGTCCGAACAGGACCGACTGGTGAAAGCGGGGGTTGATTAGGCCGCATTGTTCCGGACTTGGTCACGTCCTCGCAATTAGAGGGACCGTATGAATGACCCCGTATACCTTAGGAGGCATGTTCTCCCTTTGAGCACCTTGATTGCGAAGACCTTTGCGGCACTGCGCCTGCCGCTCTACGCCTCTCTACCTCTCCCAATCTCTTTCACCCTAA